>NC_133654.1:135937332-136237332 GCF_009905375.1 Apium graveolens
TTTATGTCAACAGCCACCTGGCTTTGAAGATCCAGAATTTCCTAACTTTGTTACAAAAATTACTCAAGGCCTCTATATGGATTGAACAGGCACCTAGAGCCTGGTGAAAACACTGTCATAATTTCTACTCAAATGATTTTACCAGAGGTACTATTAATAACTCTCTTCTACAAGAAGCATGGTGAAGATATGATCTAGTTCAAATCTATGTGGATGATATCATCTTTGGATCTACAATGAAAAGCTTTGTCAAGATTCTCTAGGCTAATGCAGAATGAGTGAAATGAGCATGATGGGTGAATTGAGTTACTTCCTTATCCTTCAAGTTAGTCAAAAAAGTGATTGATTTTCATAAGCCAAACCAAATATATGAATGATTTATTGAAATTTGGTATGGTGGATAGCTCACCTGCATCTACACCAATGTCTACTGCAACCAAGTTGGATGAAGACAAGAAAGTGCAAGAGTGTGGATATTTTAAGCTACAGAGGATGATTGGATCATTGCTTTATTTGACTGCTAGTAGACTAGACATCATGTTTGCTACTTGTCTATGTGCTAGATTTCAAGCCAATCCAAGGAATCGAATTTGATGGCTATGAAAAGGATTTTCAGATACTTAAAGGGACTCCAAACTTGGGATTATGGTATCCTAAGGAACTGGTTTTGAGTTGTTGGATACACAATGCAGATTTTGCCGATGCAGGGTTGATAGGAAAAGTACTAGTGGAAGCTGTCAATTTCTGCTCAAAGACTTGTATCCTGGTATAGTAAGAAACAACAATCTATGTCACTTCCACAGCTGAGGCTGAATATATAGCTCTGGAAGTTGTTGTGCTCAGGTGCTTTGGATTAGAAATTAGCTAATGGACTGGTCTAGTGTTACATAAAATTCATATATGTGTATACTAGTGCTATATCTATAGTAGCTAATCCAGTTAATCATTCTAGAAACAAAGCACATTGATGTTAGTTACCATTTTATCAGGGAACTGCTGCAAATGGTACCATTGAGCTCATTTTTTTCCAATAGAGAAACAATGCTGACGTTTTTACTAAATGTAACACCCCCAATCCGGGGTCTATCCGGTTGTCACGAGTTCCATTTCCCTTAAATACTTAATCTTAATAATCAACCAACTACTGTGTACTGTGACCCCACAATACACACACATACACACACCACAAGTTATAGTCTCAGAGATGAATACCCACAAATAACACAAGTCATTTTATTCCAAATTTATAACCATTTCACCTTAAAAGGGTTTCTGATTAATTTACATATTCCTTGCCATTATTACAATTCATAAATGTACATACTGGTACATCAAAAGTTGAAAGCCTAGCCTATTGGTAGTTCCTACCTCAGCTACAGCGACTCAACGCCTATAGGAAACTGTGGAACGTTTCCTACTACTCGCGAATTGGGAGCTTGGTCCTGTTCATCTTGTCTATCTTGTTGTGTGATAAAAGAAGAAGGGTGAGAAACAAGCCCACCCAAAATAATATGTATAATAATTTACAATATATGAAGCATTCTCATAGCACTCATGAAATTTGGTCAAAAAGAAATGAACTAAGTTTGATCTCTTAAAGCGACCAAGTCACAAATATTTAGTATATATGTATATTACTTTTCAAAATCTTGGAAATGCTCTTCCATGCATAATATACACAGAGTTCCAGTTTATAACTGTATAAAAATATCGTTGCAAGGTGATCTCATATATCTAACCTTGTCTCAACGTTTTGTTAAAATTTTTGTCATGCATAAGATATCATTAACCAAATAAGTGAAAAGATGAAGTTACAAGATCTCTAATATACTTATATCTTTTCCGGATACCACTTGAACTACCACCGTTCAAGGTATCATCAGTTTCAAAAGTTCATCACACAGATGAGACTACAAGATAAGACTTGAATAGATTCAATCTTTGAAATATTATTGAATGAAATGAATTACGAATACTTCATTAAGTCCCGATATACTATATAATATAATATATATATATATATTATATCCATTATATATATTATCCATATATATATCTCTCATACATTTCCTGAAAACCTCTGTCATGTAATATGAACAGAGTTGCAATATCCAATGAATTTGGAAAGAAAAGAATTTTGGCATAAACCCGTATCTTGCTGATCAGGCAAAGATCCAGTAAGTAACCTTTTCTACTAGTAGATGATGAATCCCCCACCGGTCATCACCTTGGCCGCAATTAGACCTTGTGCTGGACCGCCACCCGGCCTCTTCGCATTGATGGACTGCCACCCAGCCACTTACCGTACCCCGGCCTGTCGCTTATGCCGACTCAATTAGATGGACTTACTTCCCAAACATTGGGTAAGTAATCAATTCATTTATCAAACAGCAACCTCGTTGCGAATATAAAATACACTACATAGCCGGATCCCTCAATTTTTAAGCGAGTATTTAAATCCCCTTCGAAAGGAAGATCTTAATTTGAAACGGGTTTTGGGATCCGCTCTAACTTTTAAATCATTTGAAGACTCAAAAACATTTTTAAGAATGTTTGGAGTAATGTTGATTTAATGAATAATCAGTCCCGATATAGTAAAAATATCTGAATATTATTATTTAAATAATATTCCCTTAAGGATAATCCTTATAAAAATAATTGAAGTAGAAGTTTTAAGACTCATACTTGAAATGAATAATAAATAACCAAAGATATACTATACGAAAGTACGATCTTTGTTTGAATAATCGAAAATAAGTTTGATTATCGAAACATTATTCTTTAATAAAATAAAGAATATTATTTAATAAAAGAAGCAGAGTCATAATTCCTCGAATGAATATTCAAATAATATTCTTAAATAAAATAAAGTTATCGAATAAACCTTATTCGATTAATAGTTTTGAAAACTATATCAATATATATATATATATAAATACTATATATATATATATATTATACTCGGGAACATCGACTCCCGTTTAGAAAATTTTCACCTTTAGGTACCCTATACTAAGGTATACGCAATTAATGCTTATCTCTAGCATAGGTATTAGCAACTTATAAGCATTTGAATCAACAATTAGATATCAAGATTACGAAACAGACATGCATATATCCCAGATCAGCATGCTCCAATATATCGCAAAATTTGCTAATAACAATCATGCACTTATCACAAGATAATGCATATACATATATTTACATCACAACAACAGTATAACGGGTAGAAAACTTGCATGAGTGTTTCCGGTTTACTTAAGCTTAGAGTGGGTCCGATAACCTATGAACAATAACATAAGTCGAAGTAAACCCCGGTCGCTTAAGAAAACTAGACTTTAACCAATTGAACCCTAACGTTCGCTTATGGTCACTTCTACACTTAACGAATCACATAAGTCGTTCGAGTGCCCTCGGCTCCACCATTTTTAATAAATTAACCATTAAGAATTTTAAGGCGATTCTTTTCGCGAGTACTCTACCAATGCCTAATCTACTTTACCTAATTGTTTCATACTCCAATTAGTCATTTAAGGGCATTAACCAAGGTTTCAAAGTAAGGCGAGGGGTAATGGTTCGTTCGCGAAATGCCGTTACTTAAAACGGTCGTTTCTCCTAAACCGTACATGCGGATTCAAGCGAACCACATATCAAAACGAAGCTCATAATATGTTTACCGCGATTTCCAATTTAATTAACACTTTAAATTCTCATCAATTCACTCACAACCACCAATACAACAATATTCAACCATCATACTACAAACTCAGTCCCCAACTCCAAGTTTTACCAATTTAGCCAACCAATCAAAGACCCAATATTCAAAACCAATACAATCCACCAAAAACTACTTATAATCAAAGATCAAGTCTTAATACTAATAATGCTTCAATAAAACTTAATGGAATCATAAAATCAAAGCTAGGGTTTGAAGTGATACCTTCCTTGGTAGGTGTTAAGTTGCTAGGAAGCCTTAGGGAGCCTTAATCTAACCTCCTACAAGCTTGATCTTTCCAAAGAAATCAAGAACACAAAGTTAGGTTTTGAAGTTTCTAAAAGTAAGATTGAAAGAACTGTCAAAACGAGGGTCTTACCATGCTTATTTGGACGAGACTTGTGAACAAGATTTGTAGGGCCATCTCAATACCTTTCCAAAGAGCTATAGAACATACTATTTGAGTGAGTATTGAAGGATATATGGTAGTTTGAAGTTGCTGCTCTGGTTTTGGCCGAGAGCTTTTGTTCTTGGAAAGCAAAAGTCAACCTCTAATTTGTGTTTTGTGATTTGTTTTGCCTTGGCTTGGTTGCTACCTTTTGTTTTGCTTAATTACCTTTTAACCATGGTAAATTTTGTGTGGTTTATAATCAACCAACACTTCCTTCTCTTTGGTGATGCTTATGTCATCCTCATATGTCATCTTCCCACACTTGTCCTCTTCTTGTTGGTGTGATGACATCATCATCATAACCTCTTGATTAACTCCTAATTACTTGGCTAATGACCGCTGATATGTTTTACGGTTCGCTTAACTTTCGTTCTCGTTTATGTTTGAGGGATCATACCCGGGATCTTATTACTTGGGTTCCCTTAACCTTTCTCAATACATTATATTCCTTTTATGATCCTCTCTTATAATCCTTGAATTTAAATCCTTTTTATCCTGTTATCTTATACTCAATTCTTTCGGTATCTGGTGGATTTTCGGGAAAAATCAAAGTGTTCGAATTCGAATTCTACCGACCTTTATGTACACTCATTACTTTATAAAATACAAATACGATCTTAGAATTCCCATAACAGTACTCCTATATATCGTGGGCTGATAATTTTCCTTAATCAGCATCATCAGCAAAAGTTACTATTCATCAGGGTTTCAAAAGTCCAAAATTTTTGGGGTTATTACAGTCTCCCCTCCTTAAAAGGATTCCGTCCCGGAATCAGATAGAAAACAAATGGGGGTACTTTTCTAGCATTGTGCCTTCTAACTCTCAAGTCAATTTTCCCACATTGTGGTTCTGCCACAAACTCTGACTAGTTTGATAACCCTTCTCCTAAGCACTTGTTCCTTTTCGATCTATAACCCTTCCTAGTTGCTCCATATAAGTTACGTCTGGTTACATGTCTATGCGCTCATATGCCCCTATTTGTCTGGCATCCGAATTACACTTCTTTCATATTGATACATGGAACACGTTATGCACTTGCTACATGTTCGGGGGTAGGGCTAGCTCATATGCTAACTTCTCAATACATCTTAATACCTCAAAGGGGCCAACAATTCGTGGGCTTATCTTTCCTTTCTTTCCGAACCTCATTCATCCTTTCCAAGGGAATACCTATAACAGCACTAGGTCCCCTACTTCCTATTCTTTGTCATTTCATGTAACACCCCCAGATCCGGGGTCGAGAATCCGGGTCGTCACGGTCTTTCTTTCCACAATATCACTTCACTTAATTATAATAAATAACCTTATGCTATGACCTCACACTAACACACACCACAACCCGTTATAGTCTCAGAGATGAAATTGAAATAAGTACAAGTCCTTGAATCCACAATTTAAAAGTTATTACAACCCAAAATGATTACTTGATAAATTACAGTTAATTGCCATTATCTGCCACAAGTTATAATTATACAATATTTGGTTCCCAAAAGTAGAATGCCTGATCTACCAATAGATCTACCTCTGCAGCTATAGCAGCTCAACATCAACGGGAAGACGCGGGACGCTTCCCACGCGCTTGCGCTGGGTCTGCTTGAGTCTGGCCATCTTTCCTAACTGTTGTTGTGTGATGAAGAAATGAAGCAAGAGTGAGCATTACAGCTCGCAAGATAATATATAGTGTAGACAATAATGCAAGTATCTAAATGGATAACTTACTAGAATCCTTTATCAAGTGTAAGGTAATTACTTACTGGATATAGCTTAAAGGAAGATGAATTTACCAATTACTTCACTATACTTATACCATTTTTAGAAATCTACTTGAACTACTACTGTTCAAAGTATAATGAGTTTCAAAAGGTCATCCCATAGATGAGACCACAAGTTAAAACTTGAATAGATTCAATCTTTGAAATATTTTTAAAGGAAATGAAGTTACGAGATACTTCATTCAATGGGAACACCATTAAAACTATTTGACCCTGTCAATACTTCGGCAACCACCCATTCGTAGCCTTTCGATCGAAATGCTATGGGTAGTGTTGCAGAATTATCCAACTGGATGATGAACTCATTACGGGAGTTTGTCGCGCCAGGAAGACCACTTACGATGATCAGTCGCAGTAGTACAACCCCACCATTTTCTACATGTAGAGGAGAACCTGTCGGATTTACTTGTCAACCTAACACTGGACTCCTAAGGAATGTACCGTCTTAGCGGAACTTCCAGGCCATTTGGGCCAATATAATAAGGCTGGGCCGGCGCCACTCGACCACTTACGCCACTCTTAGTTCAGATGAAATCCATGACTCTGAAACGTAAAGCTCGTCCCCACTTTCCCCAAGTAGAACTTGTTGATACGGCTCCACCAAGAAGTCGTATCTAGTTGGAAAGGAAAACTCACCAACTCTTTTATCAAAATAGCAACCTGGTTGCGAATATAAAACACACCACAGAGCCGGATCCCTCAGGTTTTGAGCGAATATTTAAATCCCCTTTGAAAGGAAGATCTTAAATATATAAAAATGAGTTTTGGGATCCGCCCTAACCTTTAAAATCATTTTGAAGACTCGCAAAACATTTTTAGGAATGTTTGGAGTAATGTTGATTTAATAAAATAAATCAGTCCCGATTTAAAATCATAGCTATATCTATGCATAAGGAGTCTTAGATAATTACCTTGCTAATTAACAAAGCTTGGAACTAGGATTTTGATTTTTTATTCTTTGGAAAAGAAGAAAAGCTGAGAGCTTTGATGAAGAAGATAAAATAATTTTGTATTTTTTGGTGAAAATTAAATGTTTTGGCTTGGTTGGTTGACATTTTGATTTGTTTTGTTTGTTTTATTACCTTTTACCATGGTAACTTTTGTGTGGTTCTCTGACGATCTTTACATACACTTATATATCATATAGAGTACCAATAAAATCTCAGAATATCCATAAAAGAACCCCTACATAGTGTGGCATGAAAAGTTTTCTTATTCAGCACTATCAGCAAAAACACTATTCATAAGGGTTACAAAAAGTTCAAAATTTTGGGATTATTACAGTCTCCCCTCCTTAAAAGGATTCCGTCCCGGAATCAAATAGAAAACAAATGGGGGTACTTTTCTAGCATTGCGCTCTCTAGTTCCCAAGTTGATTCTTCCACATTATGATTCTGCCATAGCACTCTGACTAGCTTGATCACTTTGTTCCGAAGCACCTGCTCCTTCTTATCCATAATCTTTACTGGTTTCTCCACGTAAATCAGATCTGGTTGCATATCCATATGCTCGTACTCCACTATGTGTCTGGCATCCCGATGATACTTCCTTAGCATGTACACATGGAACACATTATGAACTTGTTGAAGGTTCGGGGGTAAGGCTAGCTCGTAAGCCAACTTCCCAATCCGTCTTAGTATCTCAAAAGGTCCAATGTATCTTGGGCTTAGTTTTCCTTTCTTTCCAAATCTCAGTCCCCTACTCCATACTCCTTGTCCTTTCGGGCTAGGTCTGCATATTTCTTCTGTCTGTCTTGGGCTGCTACCAGCCGTCCTCTGATGAGATCCACTATGTCTTTGGTCCTTTGGACCACTTCGGGTCCGAGCATCTTCCGCTCTCCTACTTCATCCCAGTATAAGGGAGAGCGACACCTTCTTCCGTACAGGGCCTCATAAGGCGGCATTCCGATGCTAGCATAAAAGTTATTGTTATAAGAAAATTCGATCAACGGCAAGTGATCATCCCAACTTCCTTTAAAGTCTATTGCACAGACTCTCAACATATCCTCTAGTGTCTGGATGGTCCTTTCACTCTGCCCATCCGTCTGGGGATGGTAAGCGGTACTCATATTTAACTTGGTCCCCGCACATTCTTGAAAGCTCCTCCAAAATCTGGAGTTGAACCTGGGGTCTCGGTCTGAGACAATGGATGCTGGGACTCCATGTCGCGTCACTATTTCCTTAAGGTAAATGTCCACCAGTCTATCGACTGTGTATCTCTCATTGATAGGAATGAAATGAGCTGACTTTGTCAGTCGGTCTATAATCACCCATATGGCATCATGGTTGGCTTTTGTCCTTGGTAAACCGACAACAAAATCCATGGCTATCTGTTCCCATTTCCATTCGGGAATCTCCAGGGGTCGTAAAAGTCCACTGGGTCTCTGGTGCTCTGCCTTTACTCTTTGGCAAGTCAAACATTTGCTTACCCATTCTGCTACGTCCCTCTTCATGTTGGGCCACCAGTAATATTCCTTCAAATCTCTATACATGTTGGTGCTTCCGGGGTGAATGGAATATCTTGAACTATGGCTTTCATCCAAAATCTCATCTTTAAGCTCTTGAACGTTCGGAACCCAAATCCGGTAGGAGTACCTCATTATCCCTTTATCATCTTTCTCAGTATGGATCTCTTCTCCAGTCATTGACTCTCTGCCCTCATTCATTATTTTTTCTTGGCACAAACTGATCTTTTCCAATAACTCTGGCTGCATTGAGATCTCAAACAGCTTTTCAGTTCCGTTTCGGTTACCTTTACTTCTATTTCGATCCTCTCGAAATCCTTTATTAATTCTTCCGAAGTCATTATCATTTTGAGTCTTTCCTTTCTACTAAGGGCATCAGCCACCACATTGGCTTTCCCCGGATGATAGAGAATCTCACAATCATAGTCCTTGATTAGTTCTAACCATCTCCTCTGGCGTATGTTGAGCTCTTTCTGCGTAAATATGTACTTGAGGCTCTTATGGTCTGTGAAAATCTCGCACTTCTCTCCATACAAGTAGTGCCTCCAAATTTTTAGGGCAAAAATTATTGCTTGCGAGCTCAGGTCATGAGTAGGATATCTAATCTCGTATTCCTTCAGTTGTCTTGACGCATACGCAATCACTTTAGCGCGCTGCATAAGCACACACCCTAATCCTTTGTGCGACGCGTCACTATATATCACAAAATTTCCTTTTCCGTCTGGCAATGCCAACACCGGGGCCGTTACCAACCTTTTCTTTAATTCCTGAAAACTGTTCTCCGCATTTCTCCGTCCATTCAAACTTCTCTGTCTTACGAGTAAGTCGTGTCAAAGGGGCTGCGATCTTCGCAAAGTCCTGTACAAATCTACGATAGTAGCCGGCCAATCCTATGAAACTTCTTACCTCTGTGGGTGTGGTTGGCCTTTCCCAATTGGAGACCGCCTCTATCTTGGAGGGGTCGACCAATACTCCTTCTTTATTGATCACATGTCCTAAAAACTGTACTTCATTCCGCCAGAATTCACACTTTGAGAATTTGGCATATAATTGTTCCTCCCTGACTATTCCTAGAGCTATCCTCAAATGCTCTGCATGCTCTGCCTCAGTCCTTGAGTAGATTAAAATATCATCGACAAAAACTATCACACACTTGTCCAAGTACTTCTTGGATACTCTGTTCATTAAGTCCATAAAAGTCGCTGGGGCGTTGGTTAATCCAAAGGACATTACCAAGAACTCATAGTGCCCATACCTAGTACGGAACGCTGTCTTGGGAATATCTTCGGGTTTAATCTTTAGTTGGTGATATCCAGTTCTCAGGTCAATCTTGGAAAAATAAACAGCATCCTTTAGCTGGTCGAACAGATCGTCTATTCTAGGTAACGGGTACCTGTTCTTTATGGTTAGCTTGTTCAACTCTCGATAGTCAATGCACAACCTCATGCTCCCATCCTTCTTCTTAACAAATAACACTGGTGCTCCCCACGGAGACACACTGGGTCTTATCATACCCTTATCCAAAATTCCTGCAATTGGGTAGCTAATTCCTTCATTTCTAATGGGGCTAAACCGGTAAGGTGCTTTTGAAACTGGCGCCGTCCCGGGGGCCAACTCAATAGCAAATTCAATCACTCTATCGGGTGGTAATCCTGGAAGGTCTTGTGGGAATACGTCTTCAAATTCGTTGACTACCGGAATATCTTGTAAGTTGGGCACCTCCTTCTGCGTGTCCACCACATAGGCTAGGTAAGCCTCATTTCCTTTTCGTAGCATCCTTTTGGCCTGGGCCATAGTCAAAAATTTCTGCGTCTGCCTATTTCCTCTAAATAGGACTTCTTTCTTTCCTGGGATATTCAACTTAACTTTCTTCCCTTACAGTCTATCTGAGCATCATTGCTAGATAGCCTGTCCATTCCAAAAATTACATCAAACTCCCCTAATTTAAAAGGAATCAGATCAACACTAAAAGTATGTTCCCCTATGCCTAACTCACAGGCGGGGTGAATCTGGTTAACAGGAATAATTTCATGATTGGCTATTTCTACTTGTAAGGGTTCTATCAAGGGTTCAGCCTTAAGTCTTAATTTACGCGCAAGGTCCTTTGATATAAAAGATTTAGTTGCTCCCGAATCAAATAAAACGTTTGCACTGACTGAATTTAGAGAAAGGGTACCTGCTATCACATCTGAGTCTTTCATAGCATCCTGGACTGTCATGTTGAAAGTCCTCGCAGTAGGTGGCTTATTGGAGGCAGCCCTGCTGGCTCCTGAAGCTGCTGGTTTGTTCATTAGGCATTCCTTCTTTCAATGACCCGGGCGTCCACACTGATGAAAAGTGGTGGTTGGAATGACGTCAGGGGCTGACGAAGGGTATTTGTGGGAATAGTGGCCCACTTGCCCACACTTAAAGCAGGTTACTGGCTTTCCCTTACATTCCCCAGAATGCATCATTCCACAAGTGTTACAGGCTGACAATGGGGGTCGAGACTGGTTGGAATAGGACATTCTTGACTTCTGGCCGCTCTGGCTCACATTCACACTCATTGGCCGCTTAAACCCAGTGTTCTTTCCCGGTAGGGACACTGCTCCTCGATTAAATCTAGTTGGGAAGCTCCTTCCTGCAGAACCTCCATCCATGCTCATGCTTTTCCTCTTTATTCCCTTCTTCTCTCTTTCCTTCTGGATCTGTTCACTTCCGACTTCTACAATTGTTGCTTTTTGCACCAGAGTGGCATAATCAGTAAGCTCAAGGATTGCCACCCTATTCTGGATCCACGGTTTCAGTCCCTGCTGAAACCTCCTAGCTTTCTTTTCCTTGGTGCTCACAAATTCCGGCACAAACCTTGATAACTCAGTAAATTTTGCTTCGTACTCTGCTACAGATAAGTTATTCTGCTTTAGCTCCAAGAACTTGAGCTCCATCTGGTTTTCCATAAACCTCGGGAAATATTTTCCCAGAAACAACTGACTGAATCTCTCCCAGGTTATAATAGCATCTGTCTCCATGTTTTTCTTGGCCTCCCACCAGTAGTTAGCCTCTCCTTTCAGAAGGTAGGTAGCAAATACAGTCTTCTGTGCCTCATCGATACTCAGAATCTCAAAGGATTTCTCCATTCCCTTTAACCATGCCTTTGCCTCAACTGGGTCGGCTGATCCATGGAACTCAGGGGGCTTAAGGGACTAAAAAGCCCTGAAAGAGTTCGCCACAACATTGTTATTTCCTTGAGGGGGTGGGTTGGGTTGACGTTCCAAGTTCTGCCTTAGTAGTTGCATGAACTGGCCCATGGGATCCATGCCTGGGTTTGGTATTGGTTGCTCAACCTCAGTTTCTCCTTCCTCAGCCTCTATCTCAAATCCCTCAACATCATATGTTTCCTCCTCCTCTTCATACAGGGAGTCATCCTGTTCAACATAATCCTCGTCTTCCTCTTCACTGTGTTCCTGGTTCCTATCGTCCTGGTTATGGCTTCCCTGGTCCTCAGATCCAGGGTTCACCCTAGTTCCAATCTTTCTTGGCGGCATGATACTGATAATAAAAAAAATTATTGGGAAATTCAACGTTAGGTCACAATCATACACAACATTGTGCCTTGCACAGCTTTATAATGGGGAGAATGTATCTCGCAGTTCTATTATTTTATGACAGTTCTAATAAGAAGTGCAATAATAATAATGATAAAAACAGGGATCTCGTCACTACGGAACTGAACTGAAAGGAAACAAATATATACATAATGCGAGAAATACATAGTTTGATCTGGTCAAAAGTACAACAGTGCTACAGCCATCTGTCCCAAAAGTGATACACAATAGTCTATCTGTCTAGTCAGAAAAAGGGATAGTATATACAAGTCAACTATCCTGGAAAATTGTCTCTTACTAAGGCCTCGACTAACTAGACAACTAGACTATCCCATCGTCAGTGCTGAATCACACACCGGAGTGGGTTAGCTCCCATACCCTTTCCATCGCACGACGGAAAATATAGTCGGCCTGCCGCCTGGAGATCCTACCATGCCTGTCCCCCTGGAGCGATCGGAGTCTCGCTCGGGACGTGAGCTCTATCCCCGTCAGCTCCCTCCTCAAGGATCGGGGTATAGTAGCCCTAGTCTCATTAGCTCGGGCACGCCTACCCGCCCTCTCCGCATCCAACTCCCTCCTGACCTCATCCAGCCGGGCCTCAGCAACAGCCACTCGGGTCCTCAGTACATCCAGAACATAGCCGTGGGCTAACAAAAACTGCCTATGGGCAGGGTCGAGAGGTGGTGAATCCGGAGCCGCTGGGGGTGCCTCCTCGGTCTGCCTAGGCTCAGGAGTATGGGTCTCTGAGCTGTCATCATATGGGCTCCAGGATAGTGGTGGAGGGGTAGGAGCTCTGACCACCGGGAGTGAGGGTAAAGGGGTACCAGTGTACACTACCATAGCTCCGACACGCTCCTCAGCCTCTGGGACCTCTTCCGGGTCCTCCTCATCTGAAATAGCAACAACCTCTGTCTCTGACTCCTCTGAGGGGTCCTCCTCCTCATCCTCCTCCATGTCAGGCTCCTCCTGATCCTCGACATCTAGCAGTGCCTCATCATGCTCACGCTCGAACATCTCAGGGTCCTCTATCTCATGTGCCTACACATTAAACGAGCTAAGTTACTATCATGATACTTATAAGGGTTCCCGTAAGGGTTTTAACTGTCAGCGCTACTTTAAGTAGTCCGACCATGAACTTGGCAAGAGTTCTTATTATCTTTGTGAGTTTATTATTACATCGTCGCATCATCTCTGAGGTTTATAACGCTTAGCTCTAATACCATTTCTGTAACACCCCCAGATCCGGGGTCGGGAATCCGGGTCGTCACAGGTCTTTCTTTCCACAATATCACTTCACTCAATTATAATAAATAACCTTATGCTATGACCCCACACTAACACACACCACAACCCGTTATAGTCTCAGAGATGAAATTGAAATAAGTACAAGTCTTTGAATCCATAATTTAAAAGTTATTACAACCCAAGATGATTACTTGATAAATTTACAGTTAATTGCCATTATCTGCCACAAGTTATAATTATACAATATTTGGTTCCCAAAAGTAGAATGCCTGATCTACCAATAGATCTACCTCTGCAGCTATAGCAGCTACAACATCAACGAGAAGACGCGGGACGCTTCCCACGCGCTTGCGCTGGGTCTGCTTGAGTCTGGCCATCTTTCCTAACTGTTGTTGTGTGATGAAGAAATGAAGCAAGAGTGAGCATTACAGCTCGCAAGATAATATATAGTGTAGACAATAATGCAAGTATCTAAATGGATAACTTACTAGAATCCTTTATCAAGTGTAAGGTAATTACTTACTGGATATAAGCTTAAAGGAAGATGAATTTACCAATTACTTCACTATACTTATACCATTTTTAGAAATCTACTTGAACTACTACTGTTCAAAGTATAATGAGTTTCAAAAGGTCATCCCATAGATGAGACCACAAGTTAAAACTTGAATAGATTCAATCTTTGAAATATTTTTAAAGGAAATGAAGTTACGAGATACTTCATTCAATGAGAACACCATTAAAACTATTTGACCCTGTCAATACTTCGGCAACCACCCATTCGTAGCCTTTCGATCGAAATGCTATGGGTAGTGTTGCAGAATTATCCAAATGGATGATGAACTCATTACGGGAGTTTGTCGCGGCCAGGAAGACCACTCTACGATGATCAGTCGCAAGTAGTACAACCCCACCATTTTCTACATGTAGAGGAGAAACCTGTCGGAATTTACTTGTCAACCGAACACTGGACTCCTAGCGAATGGACCGTCTTAAGCGGAACTTCCAGGCCATTTGGGCCAATATAATTAGGCTGGGCCGGCGCCACTCGACCACTTACCGCCACCTCCTAGTTCAGATGAAATCCATGACTTCTGAAAGTAAAGCTCTTCCTCACTTTCCCCAAGTAGAAACTTGTTGATACGGCTCCACCAAGAAGTCGTATCTAGTTGGACAGGAAAACTCACCAATATTTACTTCCCGAGTGTTGGGTAAGTAATCAAAAACTCTTTTATCAAAACAGCAACCTTGTTGCGAATATAAACTACACCACAAAGCCGGATCCCTCAGGTTTTGAGCGAATATTTAAATCCCCTTTAAAAGGAAGATCTTAAATATAAAAATGAGTTTTGGGATCCGCCCTAACCTTTAAAATCATTTTGAAGACTCGCAAAACATTTTTAGGAATGTTTGGAGTAATGCTGATTTAATAAAATAAATCAGTCCCGATTTATTAGAAAATATCCGAATATTATTATTTAAATAATATTCTCATAAAGAATAATCTTTATAAAAATAATTGAAGTAGAAGTTAAAAAACTTATACTTGAAATGAATATTAAATAACCAAAGATATACTTATACGAAAGTAATATCTTTATTTGAATAATCAAAAGTAAGTTTGATCATCGACACATTATTCTTTAATAAAATAAAGGATATTATTTAGTAAATAATCGGAGTCATAAGTCCTCGAATGAATATTTAAAATAATATTCATTAATAAAATAAAGTTATCGAATAAACCTCATTTGATTCATAGTTTTCAAAACTATTCATATATATATATATATAAATATATATATATATATTATACTCGGGAGCATCGACTCCCGGTTTTAGAAAAATGTTCACCTTTGGGTCCCCTATACTAAGGGTATATGCAAATTACCACTTATCTCTAGCATAGGTATTATCAACTGAATCAACAGATATATGTGTCAAGAATACGAAATAGGCATGCATATATACCATATCACATGCTACAATATATCGCAAGAATTTTCTAATTAACCAACATGCATCTATCGCAAGATAATACATATACAAATGTATACATCACAACAACAGTATAACGGGTAGAAAACTTGCCTGAGCGACTGGGGGTTACAAATGGCTTGGGACGAGTCTGGTAACCTATAAACAACATATAAGTTGGAATTAAACCAAAGTCACTTATAAATCTATACTTTAACCAATTTAGACTCTAACGCTCGCTTTGCGCTTACCGATTCTCTTAAGTCGCTCGAGTACCCTCGGCTCCACCATTTTTAATAAATTAACCATTACGAGTTTTAAGGCGATTCTTTCGCGAGTGTCTTACCAACTGCCTAACACACTTTACATAAATGTTTCATTCTCCAATTAGTCCTTTTAGGTCTTTAACCTATGTTTCAAAGTAAGGCGAGGGGTAATGATTCGTTTGCGAAATGCCGTTACTTAAAACGGTCGTTTCTCCTAAACCATACATCGGAATCAAACGAACTACATATCAAAACGAAGCTTGTAACATGAACTATCTAATCATGGCAATGGTCAGAACCTAGCAGTGAGTTCACGGGTCCTAATATTAAGAACAAAAACAGCCTAAAGTAAATTGGACATTACGACGGCTATGTTTACGCGATTACCCAAATTTAAACCACTCCAAATCATCTCACAATCAACTCACAATCAACATCCCAACCAAAACTCCATCCATACTTCATCATAACAGCCCCAACAACTCCACATTATCAATTTATACTATTCTTAAACATGAATTTAAACTACACTTAAGTTCATTAATCAGCAATCCAAGAACTACAACTCCAAAATGTTCACAAAACCAACTAATCTCTACATTCACAACAAGCAAGCCTCTCATGAATTATAACAACAAAACTAAACCTAATTACTCAAATAAAGTTAGGGTTTGGAGAGGTTATACCTTCCTTGGAGAGTGGAGAATCAAGTAATTAGCTTGAAATCACCCTTAAAGTCCTTATCCAAGCTTAATCTAAACAAAACTTCAAGAACAAAAATTTTAGTACTTGAAAAACACTATTCACCATCTTCTTCCATGATTTTTAGGAAGAGATTGTGAATGATTTAGGAGCTCAAACTTATAGGATATCCTATACTATGCATAAGGAGTCTTAGATAATTACCTTGCTAATTAACAAAGCTTGGAACTAGGATTTTGATTTTTCTTTCTTTGGAAAAGAAGAAAAGCCGAGAGCTTTGATGAAGGAAGATGAAATAATTTTGTGTTTTTGGTGAAAATGAAATGTTTTGGCTTGGTTGGTTGACAATTTGATTTGTTTTGTTTTATTACCTTTTACCATGGTAACTTTTGTGTGGTTCTAATTCAACCAACAACACACTTTGCTTAGTCATGCTTATGTCACCATGTGATGTCACCCTCCCTCCTTTGTCCTCTTCTTATTGGTTTGATGACATCATCCCCACTAATCTATTTGATTAGCTTATAATTATTTGGCTAATGACCGCTGATCTGTTATACGGTTCGCTTAACTTTCGTTTTCGTTTATCGTTTGAGGGATCATACCCGGGATCTTATTACTTAGGTTCCCTTAAACTTTCTCAATACATTATATTCCTTTTATGATCCTCTCTTAAAATCCTTGAATTTAAATCTTTTTTATCATGTTACCTTATACTCAATTCTTTCGATATCTGGTGGATTTTCGGGAAAAATCAAAAGGTTCAAATTTTGATTCTGACGATCTTTACATACACTTATATATCATATAGAGTACCAATAAAATCTCAGAATATCCATAAAAGAACCCCTACATGGTGTGGCGTGAAAAGTTTTCTTATTCAGCAATATCAGCAAAACACTATTCATAAGGGTTACAAAAAGTTCAAAATTTTGGGGTTATTACAGTCTCCCCTCCTTAAAAGGATTCCGTCCCGGAATCAAATAGAAAACAAATGGGGGTACTTTTCTAGCATTGCGCTCTCTAGTTCCCAAGTTGATTTTTCCACATTATGATTCTGCCATAGCACTCTGACTAGCTTGATCACTTTGTTCCGAAGCACCTGCTCCTTCTTATCCATAATCTTTACTGGTTTCTCCACGTAAGTCAGATCTGGTTGCATATCCACATGCTCGTACTCCACTATGTGTCTGGCATCCCGATGATACTTCCTTAGCATTGACACATGGAACACATTATGAACTTGTTGTAGGTTCAGGGGTAAGGCTAGCTCGTAAGCCAACTTCCCAATCTGTCTTAGTATCTCAAAAGGTCCAATGTATCTTGGGCTTAGTTTTCCTTTCTTTCCAAATCTCATTAACCCCTTCCAAGGGGATACTTTTAGTAGTACTAAGTCCCCTACTCCATACTCCTTGTCCTTTCAGGCTAGGTCTGCATATTTCTTCTGTCTGTCTTGGGCTGCTATCAGCCGTCCTCTGATGAGATCCACTATGTCTTTGGTCCTTTGGACCACTTCGGGTCCGAGCATCTTCTGCTCTCCTACTTCATCCCAGTATAAGGGAGATCGACACCTTCTTCTGTACAGGGCCTCATAAGGCGGCATTCCGATGCTAGCATGAAAGCTATTGTTATAAGAAAATTCGATCAATGGCAAGTGATCATCCCAACTTCCTTTAAAGTCTATTGCACAGACTCTCAACATATCCTCTAGTGTCTGGATGGTCCTTTCACTCTGCCCATCCGTCTGGGGATGGTAAGCGGTACTCATATTTAACTTGGTCCCCGCACATTCTTGAAAGCTCCTCCAAAATCTGGAGTTAAACCTGGGGTCTTGGTCTGAGACAATGGACGCTGGGACTCCATGTCGCGTCACTATTTCCTTAAGGTAAATGTCCACCAATTTATCGACTGTGTATCTCTCATTGATAGGAATGAAATGAGCTGGCTTTGTCAGTCGGTCTATAATCACCCATATGGCATCATGGTTGGCTTTCGTCCTTGGTAAACCGACAACAAAATCCATGGCTATCTGTTCCCATTTCCATTCGGGAATCTCCAGGAGTCGTAAGAGTCCACTGGGTCTCTGGTGCTCTGCCTTCACACTTTGGCAAGTCAAACATGTGCTTACCCATTCTGCTACGTCCCTCTTCATATTGGGCCACCAGTAATATTCCTTCAAATCCCTATACATCTTGGTGCTTCCCGGATGAATGGAATACCTTGAACTATGGCTTTCATCCAAAATCTCATCTGTAAGCTCTTGAACGTTCGGAACCCAAATCCGGTAGGAGTACCTCATTATCCCTTTATCATCTTTCTCAGTATGGATCTCTTTTCCAGTCATTGACTCTCTGCCCTCATTCATTATTTTCTCTTGGCACAATCTAATCTTTTCCAATAACTTTGGCTGCATTGAGATCTCAGACAGCTTTTCAGTTCCGGTTCTGGTTACCTTTACTTCTATTTCCATCCTCTCGAAATCCTTTATTAATTCTTCTGAAGTCATTTTCATTCTGAGTCTTTCCTTTCTACTAAGGGCATCAGCCACCATATTGGCTTTCCCCGAATGATAGAGAATCTCACAATCATAGTCCTTGATTAGCTCTAACCATCTCCTCTGGCGCATGTTGAGCTCTTTCTGCGTAAATATGTACTTGAGGCTCTTATGGTCTGTGAAAATCTCGCACTTCTCTCCATACAAGTAGTGCCTCCAAATTTTTAGGGCAAAAACTATTGCCGCGAGCTCAAGGTCATGAGTAGGATATCTAATCTCGTATTCCTTCAGTTGTCTCGACGCATACGCAATCACTTTACCGTGCTGCATAAGCACACACCCTAATCCTTTGTGCGACGCGTCACTATATATCACAAAATCTCCTTTTCCGTCTGGCAATGCCAACACCAGGGTCGTTACCAACCTTTTCTTTAATTCCTGAAAACTGTTCTCGCATTTCTCCGTCTATTCAAACTTCTCTGTCTTACGAGTAAGTCGTGTCAAAGGGGCTGCGATCTTCGTAAAGTCCTGTACAAATCTATGATAGTAGTCGGCCAATCCTATGAAACTCCTTACCTCTGTGGATGTGGTTGGCCTTTCCCAATTTGAGACCGCCTCTATCTTGGAGGGGTCGACCAATACTCCTTCTTTATTGATCACATGTCCTAAAAACTGTACTTCATTCCGCCAGAATTCACACTTCGAGAATTTGGCATATAACTGTTCCTCTCTGAGTATTCCTAGAACTATCCTCAAATGCTCTGCATGCTCTGCCTCAGTCCTTGAGTAGATTAAAATATCATCGATAAAAACTATCACACACTTGTCCAAGTACTTCTTAAATACTCTGTTCATTAAGTCCATGAAAGCCGTTGGGGCGTTGGTTAATCCAAAGGACATTACCAAGAACTCATAGTGCCCATACCTGGTACGGAACGCTGTCTTGGGAATATCTTCGGGTTTAAGCTTTAGTTGGTGATATCCTGTTCTCAGGTCAATCTTGGAAAAATAAACAGCATCCTTTAGTTGGTCGAACAGATCATCTATTCTAGGTAACGGGTACCTGTTCTTTATGGTTAGCTTGTTCAAATCTCGATAGTCGATGCACAGCCTCATGCTCCCATCCTTCTTCTTAACAAATAACACTGGTGCTCCCCACGGAGACACACTGGGTCTTATCATACCCTTATCCAAAAGTTCCTGCAATTGGGTAGCTAATTCCTTCATTTTTAATGGGGCTAACCGGTAAGGTGCTTTTGAAACTGGCGCCGTCCCGGGGGCCAACTCAATAGCAAATTCAATCACTCTATCGGGTGGTAATCCCGGAAGGTCTTGTGAGAATACGTCTTCAAATTCGTTGACTACCGGAATATCTTGTAAGTTGGGCACCTCCTTCTGTGTGTCCATCACATAGGCTAGGTAAGCCTCATTTCCTTTTTGTAGCATCCTTCTGGCCTGGGCCATAGTCAAAAATTTATGTGTCTGCCTCTTTCCTCTAAATATGTCTTCTTTCTTTCCTGGGATATTTAACTTAACTTTCTTCTCCTTACAGTCTATCTGAGCATCATTGCTAGATAGCCAGTCCATTCCCAAAATTACATCAAACTCCCCTAATTTAAAATGAATCAGATCAACACTAAAAGATTGCTCCCTTATGCCTAACTCACAGGCGGGGTGAATCTGGTTAATAGGAATAATTTCATGATTGGCTATTTCTACTTGTAAGGGTTCTATCAAGGGTTCAGCCTTAAGTCTTAATTTACGCGCAAGGTCCTTTGATATAAAAGATTTAGTTGCTCCCGAATCAAATAAAACGTTTGCATGACTGAATTTAGAGAAAGGGTACCTGCTATCACATCTGAGTCTTTCATAGCATCTTGAACTGTCATGTTGAAAGTCCTCGCAGTAGGTGGCTTATTGGAGGCAGCCCTGCTGGCTTCTGAAGCTGCTGGTTTGTTCATTGGGCATTCCTTCTTCCAATGACCCGGGCGTCCACACTGATGACAAGTGGTGGTTGGAATGACGGCAGGGGCAGACGAAGGGCATTTGTGGGAATAGTGACCCACTTGTCCACACTTAAAGCAGGTTACTGGCTTTCCCTTACATTCCCCAGAATGCATCCTTCCACAAGTGTTACAGGCTGGCAATGGGGGTCGAGACTGGTTGGAATAGGACATTCTTAACTTCTGGCCGCTCTGGCTCACATTCACACTCATTGGCCGCTTAAACCCGGTGTTCTTTCCCGGTAGGGACACTGCTCCTCGATTAAATCTAGTTGGGAAGCTCCTTCCTGCGGAACCTCCACCCATGCTCATGCTTTTCCTCTTTATTCCCTTCTTCTCTCTTTCCTTCTGCATCTGTTCACTTCGGGCTTCTACAATTGTTGCCTTTTGCACCAGAGTGGCATAATCAGTAAGCTCAAGGATTGCCACCCTATTCTGAATCCACGGTTTCAGTCCCTGCTGAAACCTCCTAGCTTTCTTTTCCTCGGTGCTCACAAATTATGGCACAAACCTTGATAACTCAGTAAATTTCGCTTCGTACTCTGCTATAGATAAGTTATTCTGCTTTAGCTCCAAAAACTTGAGCTCCATCTGGTTTTCCATAAACCTCGGGAAATATTTTCCCAGAAACAACTGACTGAATCTCTCCCAGGTTATAATAAAATCTGTCTCCATGTTTTTCTTGGCCTCCCACCAGTAGTTAGCCTCTCCTTTCAGAAGGTAGGTAGCAAATACAGTCTTCTGTGCCTCATCGATACTCAGAAATTCAAAGGATTTCTCCATTTCCATTAACCATGCCCTTGCCTCAACTGGGTCGGCTGATCCGTGGAACTCAGGGGGATTAAGGGACTTAAAAGCCCTGAAAGAGTTTACCACAGCATTGTTATTTCCTTGTGGGGGTGGGTTGGGTTGTCGTTCCAAGTTCCGCCTTAGTAGTTGCATGAACTGGCCCATGAGATCCATGCCTGGGTTTGGTACTGGTTGCTCAACCTCAGTTTCTCCTTCCTCAGCCTCTATCTCAAATCCCTCAACATAATATATTCCCTCCTCCTCTTCATACAGGGAGTCATCATGTTCAACATAATCCTCGTCTTCTTCTTCACTGTGTTCATGGTTCCTATCATCCTGGTTATGGCTTCCCTGGTCCTCAGATCCAGGGTTCGCCCTAGTTCCAATCTTTCTTGGCAGGATGATACTGATAATAAAAAAAATATTGGGAAATTCAACGTTAGGTCACAATCATACACAACATTGTGCCTTGCACAGCTCTATAATGGGGAGAATGTATCTCGCAGTTCTATTCTTTTATGACAGATCTAATAAGAAGTGCAGTAATAATAATGATAAAAATAGTGATCTCGTCACTAAGGAACTGAACTAAAAGGAAACAAATATATACATAATGCGAGAAATACATAGTTTGATCTGGTCAAAAGTACAACAGTGCTACAACCATCTGCCTCAAAAGTGATACACAAGAGTCTATCTGTCTAGTCAGAAAAAGGGATGCTATATACAAGTCAACTATCCCGGAAAATTGGCTCTTACTGAGGCCTCGACTAACTAGACAACTAGACTATCCCATCGTCAGTCATGAATCACACACCGGAGCGGGTCAGCTCCAATACCCTTTCCATCGCACGACGGAAGATATAGCTGGCCTGCCGCCTGGAGATCCAACCATGCCTGTCCCCCTGGAGCGATCTGAGTCTCGCTCAGGACGTGAGCTCTATCCCCGTCAGCTCCCTCCTCAAAGATCGTGGTATAGTAGCCCTAGTCTCATAAGCTCACCCGCCCTCTCCGCATCCAACTCCCTCCTGGCCTCATCCAGCCGGGCCTCAGCAACAGCCACTCGGGTCCTTAGTACATCCTGAACATAGTCGTGGGCTAACAAAGACTGCCTATGGGCAGGGTCGAGAGGTGGTGAATCCGGAGCCGCTGGGGGTGCCTCCTCCGTCTGCCTAGGCTCGGGAGTATGGGTCTCTGAGTTGTCATCATATGAGCTCCAGGATAGTGGTGGAGGGGTAGGAGCTCTGACCACTGGGAGTGTGGGTAAAGGGGTACCAGTGTACACTACCATAGCTCTGACACGCTCCTCAGCCACTGGGACTTCATCCGGGTCCTCCTCATCTGAAATAGCAACAACCTCTGTCTCTGACTCCTCTGAGGGGTCCTCCTCATCCTCCTCCATCTCAAGCTCCTCATGATCCTCGGCATCTAGCAGTGCCTAATCATGCTCATGCTCGAACATCTCAGGGTCCTCTATCTCTAGTGCCTACACATTAAACGAGCTAAGTTACTATCATGATACTTATAAGGGTTCCCGTAAGGGTTTTAACTGTCAGCGCTACTTTAAGTAGTCCGACCATGAACTTGGCAAGAGTTCTTATTAACTTTGTGAGTTTATTATTACATCGTCGCATCATCTCTGAGGTTTACAACGCTTAGCTCTGATACCATTTCTGTAACACCCCCAGATCCGGGGTCGGGAATCCGGGTCGTCACGGTCTTTCTTTCCACAATATCACTTCACTTAATTATAATAAATAACCTTATGCTATGACCCCACACTAACACACACCACAACCCGTTATAGTCTCAGAGATGAAATTGAAATAAGTACAAGTCCTTGAATCCACAATTTAAAAGTTATTACAACCCAAAATGATTACTTGATAAATTTACAGTTAATTGCCATTATCTGCCACAAGTTATAATTATACAATATTTGGTTCCCAAAAGTAGAATGCCTGATCTACCAATAGATCTGCCTTTGCAGCTATAGCAGCTACAATATCAACGGGAAGACGCGGGACGCTTCCCACGCGCTTGCGCTGGGTCTGCTTGAGTCTGGCCATCTTTCCTAACTGTTGTTGTGTGATGAAGAAATAAAGCAAGAGTGAGCATTACAGCTCGCAAGATGATATATAGTGTAAACAATAATGCAAGTATCTAAATGGATAACTTACTAGAATCCTTTATCAAGTGTAAGGTAATTACTTACTGGATATAAGCTTAAAGGAAGATGAATTTACCAATTACTTCATTATACTTATACCATTTTTAGAAATCTACTTGAACTACTACTGTTCAAAGTATAATAAGTTTCAAAAGGTCATCCCAAAGATGAGACCACAAGTTAAAACTTGAATAGATTCAATCTTTGAAATACTTTTAACGGAAATGAAGTTATGAGATACTTCATTCAATGGAAACACGTTATAACTGTTTGACTTTGTCAAAGCTTCGGCAACCACCCATTCGTAGCCTTACGATCGAAATGCTCTGGGTAGTGTTGCAGAATTATCCAACTGGATGATGAACTCATTACGGGAGTTTGTCGCGCCAGGAAGACCACTTACGATGATCAGTCGCAGTAGTACAACCCCACCATTTTCTACATGCAGGAAGACCACTTACGATGATCAGTCGCAGTAGTACAACCCCACCATTTTCTACATGTAGAGGACAACCTGTCGGATTTACTTGTCCACCGAACACTGGACTCCTAAGAAATGGACCGTCTTAGCGGAACTTCCAGGCCATTTGGGCCAATATAATTAGGCTGGGCCGGCGCCACTCGACCACTTACGCCACTCCTAGTTCAGATGAAATCCATGACTCTGAAATGTAAAGTTTGTCCCCACTTTCCCCAAGTAGAAACTTGTTGATACGGCTCCACCAAGAAGTCATATCTAGTTGGAAAGGAAAACTCACCAATATTTCCCAGGCGATGCCTATTAATGGATTAACTTGTTCCAAAAATTTTACTTCCCGAGTGTTGGGTAAGTAATCAAAAACTCTTTTATCAAAACAGCAACCTTGTTGCGAATATAAACTACACCACAAAGCCGGATCCCTCAGGTTTTGAGCGAATATTTAAATCCCCTTTAAAAGGAAGATCTTAAATATAAAAATGAGTTTTGGGATCCGCCCTAACCTTTAAAAATCATTTTGAAGACTCGAAAATACTTTAAAGACTGTTTGGAGTAATGCTGATTTAATGAAATAAATCAGTCCCAATATATTAGAAAATATCTAAATATTATTATTTAAATAATATTCCCATAAAGAATAATCTTTATAAAAATAATTGAAGTAGAAGTTTTAAAACTTATACTTGCAATGAATATTAAATAACCAAAGATATAATTATACGAAAGTACTATCTTTATTTGAATAATCAAAAGTGAGTTTGATTATCGACACATTATTCTTTAATAAAATTAAGAATAATAAATAGTAAATAATCGTAGTCATAAGTCCTCGAATGAATATTTAAAATAATATTCATTAATGAAATAAAGTTATCCAATAAATCTTATTCGATTCATAGTTTTGAAAACTATTCATATATATATATAAATATATATATATATTATACTCGGGAGCCTCGACTCCCGGTTTTAGAAACAGTTCACCTTTGGGTCTCCTATACTAAGGGTATATGCAAGTTACCGCTTATCTCTAGCATAGGTATTATCAACTGAATCAACAGGTATATGTGTCAAGAATACGAAACAGGCATGCATATATACCATATCACATGCTACAATATATCGCAAGAATTTGCTAATTAACCAACATGCATCTATCGCAAGATAATGCATATACAAACGTATACATCACAACAACAGTATAACGGGTAGAAAACTTGCCTGAGCGACTGGGGGTTACAAATGGCTTGGGACGAGTCTGGTAACCTATAAACAACATATAAGTTGGAATTAAACCAAAGTCACTTTTAAATCTATACTTTAACAAATTTAGACTCTAACGCTCGCTTTGCGCTTACTGATTCTCTTAAGTCGCTCGAGTACCCTCGGCTCCACCATTTTTAATAAATTAACCATTACGAGTTTTAAGGCGATTCTTTCGTGAGTGTCTTACCAACTGCCTAACACACTTTACATAAATGTTTCATACTCCAATTAGTCCTTTTACGTCTTTAACCTATGTTTCAAAGTAAGGCGAGGGGTAATGATTCGTTCGCGAAACGCCGTTACTTAAAACGGTCGTTTCTCCTAAACCGTACATCGGAATCAAATGAACTACATATCAAAACGAAGCTCGTAACATGAACTATCTAATCATGGCAATGGTCAAAACTTAGAAGTGAGTTCACGGGTCCTAATGTTAAGAACAAAAACAGCCTAAAGTAAATCGGACATTACGACGGCTATATTTACGCGATTACCCAAATTTTAACCACTCCAAATCATCTCACAATCAACTCACAATCAACATCCCAACCAAAACTCCATCCATACTTCATCATAACAGCCCCAAAAACTCCACATTATCAATTTATATTATTCTTAAACATGAATTTTAACTACACTTAAGTTCATTAATCAACAATCCAAGAACTACCACTCCAAAAACTTCACAAAACCAACTAATCTCTACATTCACAACAAGCAAGCCTCTCATGAATTATAACAACAAAACTAAACCTAATTACTCAAATAAAGTTAGGGTTTGGAGGGGTTATACCTTCCTTGGAGAGTGGAGAATCAAGTAATTAGCTTGGAATCACCCTTAAAATCCTTATCCAAGCTTAATCTAAACAAAACTTCAAGAACAAAAATTTTAGTTCTTGAAAAACACTATTCACCATCTTCTTCAATGATTTTTAGGAAGAGATTGTGAATGATTTAGGAGCTCAAACTTATAGGATATCCATAACTATGCATAAGGAGTCTTAGATAATTACCTTGTAATTTAACAAAGCTTGGAACTAGGATTTTGATTTTTCTTTCTTTGGAAAAGAAGAAAAGCCGAGAGCTATGATGAAGGAGATGAAAAATTTTGTGTTTTTGGTGAAAATGAAATGTTTTGGCTTGGTTGGTTAGCAATTTGATTTGTTTTGTTTTATTACCTTTTTACCATGGTAACTTTTGTGTGGTTCTAATTCAACCAACAACACACTTTGCTTGGTCATGCTTATGTCACCATGTGATGTCACCCTCCCTCCTTTGTCCTCTTCTTATTGGTTTGATGACATCATCCCCACTAATCTCTTTGATTAGCTTTTAATTATTGGCTAATGACCGCTGATCTGTTATACGGTTCGCTTAACTTTCGTTTTCGTTTATCGTTTGAGGGATAATACCCGGGATCTTATTACTTAGGTTCCCTTAACCTTTCTCAATACATTATATTCCTTTTATGATCCTCTCTTAAAATCCTTGAATTTAAATCCTTTTTATCCTGATACCTTATACTCAATTCTTTCGATATCTGGTGGATTTTCGGGAAAAATCAAAAGGTTCAAATTTGGATTCTGACGATCTTTACATACACTTATATATCATATAGAGTACCAATAAAATCTCAGAATATCCATAAAAAATCCCTACATAGTGTGGCATGAAAAGTTTTCTTATTCAGCAATATCAGCAAAACACTATTCATAAGGGTTACAAAAAGTTCAAAATTTTGGGGTTATTACAAAAGCTGTTATCAGAAGTTAAATATTGGTAAAGCTTTAAGGACTGTGAGTTGTAGTTATCTAGTCTAATTCTCATGCATTTGTACTTAATGTTTTTGACATCATCAAATATTTATTAAACTTGTATATTATGCTAATGTACAAGTTGGGGGAGATTGTTATATATATTTGATAATATCATGGCTAATATGATTTATATTTAGTTTTCAGATCTTACTTAAACAGGATAAATCAGTACTTACTGGAAGTCAGGACTTAAGGATATCAGTACTTATATTATCAGGAGATAATCATCAGAAGATGGATATCAGAACTTAAGTGCTGAAGGACGTTCAGATAAGGACAACAGCTGATTAAAGGAAAGAAGATCGAGATAAACATAAGAAGAGATATGCATGAAGAAGGAGTTCTATGAAGAATAGAATACTTGGAAGAAAAGATATCTGATTGATATATTTTAGGAAGCAGAATCATATTCCATATCAATTAGCGATTATCTTGTAACTGTGTAGTATATAAACACAGACATAGGGTTTACACTATAAGTGTTATCATATTCGAGAAGATTATTCATTGTAACCCTAGCAGCTCTCGTGATATTTGTTCATCACTGAGAGGTAACAGTTCCATACTGTAACAGAGTTTATTGTTTGAATAAAGTTTGTTTTCTGTTACTTGAGATATTAAAGTTCGATTTGATTGTACTTTACACTATTCACCCCCTCTACAGTGTGTGTGACCTAACATCATTCATATTTCTCAGACGATTCATAATATACCCAATGTTCACTTTTATCATTACGCGATCATGGACAACTTTTAATGGAATCAATGTATATTAGTTCTCGTATAGAAATATAATGACTTCAGGTCTAAGGACCATTACATCATTATCACTGTGAGAATTACTTATGACACAACAGACATGTAGAATCTCACATTGGGTCTGTCCAGCACCATGTACATATACATTTGCATGTGTTTTTGACTTTAGTATCATCATACCTATGATCAGTGAGATGTGATCTTCAGTCAACAAATACACCAGTCTTAATGCATTATTATTGTCCCTTAATAATAATACTCGACTAGGGACCTTAGGAATATTGATACTATTCTCATAATCTCATTTCTAAGTCATGTACTTAGAGATATAAAATTGCATATCATATTCCAAGGACATTTATTAATCTAACATTTATATCGCAGTAAATTAAGAATTAATAAACTATAAAGGGAATAATCGATAGAACATAAACATTAATAATCCTAATATCTTAAACTAAAGCATCATAGTGTTGTCTCTAGGGCACAAACACTAACAGAATATTCAATATGAAATCTATGGATTTATTATCTGAACCCTTATTCGCAGATATTTTAGTTCGAAATGTTACATAGTTCGATTTAGTCCTTGTTTATATTTTCCTTATCGATATAATAAATTTTGTTCCTTATGTGTCTCATCCTATCGTTGAAGACAGTTAATTTATTCCATATCAGGCGAATATTTTTTCTATATTCGTCTAATTAATTCCAAGTTATTAAATCGATTCATCCTTCATATCGATTATTCAACTTCTATCAAGCTTTTAAAATTATAGTATTATCAATTTATTAAACCCTTCCAAGAATCACGATCAATAAATCGAGCACATGTTTTACCTTTTTGTTTCATTAAAATTCTTTTTAATGAGCCCTTCAATCTCTTGAAATATTCTAGATTTTGACTGATATGATTATTCTCATTATTTTGTGATAATCACCGTATTTGAAACGTATCGACATATCATCCATGACGATAACAAACTATTTAAAAAAATATTGATTCATTGTTCGATCCAAAATATGAGATTCATTTTTGAACTTTTTGTAATTTGATTACAAATGTGAAGTGAGAATTAAATCGGGATATGTTCATCGATACTGGTCAACATGGGGTTTGACCTGCGATGTTTATTATGACATTCCGATATGTGGACATGTTATTCGGCTTAATGTAGCTGAGGGTTAAGACGTTAACCCTTATTTTATGCTAGCGAGTGCGTGTTAGGCGTTCTTACGATGAGCCCTGATCGAGTGAGCGTAAGATACGCAGGATGACGGTACATTGTGATAGTAGATCGCATCACTGATATACCGGGTGGAAAAATGACATGTTAAATCTTGAAGTGCCAGATAAGAGCTCTTTTAAAAAATTATGATGTGATGTGGATTATTTATTGTTGGATTCAAATCTTTATTGCTCTTGGCACCCTTTATTATTTTGTGAAATTTAGTCCTTTGTACTTGTTAAGCACTCTGCTGTAATCTATATGATTTTTTTGTATTTTTTTATATATAATGCAACTACTGAAAACACATCCCCACACTTAAATGAGTCAATGTTTTCAGTGACACACTAAACTAATAATTCTACAACATAAAAGAATGAAAAGAAATACTTCCATATGCATATGCTTGAAGTGTCATGATCCATTACAAGCTTGATTGAGTCTATGCAATATTCGCATGCGATTAAACTGCACGAGCATGTCAATCCAGTGTCTGATCATGATAATGGCATGCGTGACCATGCTAAACCTTTAAAAACAATCTGTGGGTTTTCCTTTCAACTGTGTGACCATTCCAGAAAGTTGTGTGTGATCATGCCAAACCCTGAAAAACAAGATGATAGTTTAGTTCTTCTACTGCATGACCATGTCAATGAAGTGCTTGATCATGCCATTTCCTAAAAAATAATCCGAGGGGTATAGTTGTGTTGCATGACCATGCCAAATATTGCGCGATCATGCCAAATTCAGAAATAAGCCGAGGGTGTTGGCTCCTACTCCATGAGCATGTTGGACACCCTGCGCGATCATGCTATTTCTCAATTATTCTCCAAAACCATTCCAAACACCTGAATCACTTCAAATAAATACATCAAGGCAACACGTGTGAGTAAAAAAACAAAAATAAAATATAACTAATACTTTAATCTTGGGTTGCCTCCCAAGCAGCGGTTCTTTGATGCCATTAGCTTAAATTGTACATGCAACTAACATTATCAATATGGGAAAAGGTAAATAAATGCACATATCTATTAATTAGTATTAGAATTATGACGTGCAAATATATCTTAGATCCATAAAATATAAGAAACTTTTTATGATCCTCACTTTTTCAAAGGACTTGGAAAAATCAAAGTAGCTAGAAAAGTTGTGAGAATAATCATCATAAGTACGACTCATAAAATCCTCCTAAATTGGATCTTTATATTCATAAGCAAGACTTTTAATTTTCATCAATCTCAAATTCCTTCTCAATTTTAATTGGTTCACTCATCTCTTTTTACCTCGTCTACTAATTTATTAAGCTCAACAGCATTCTCTAAATTTAATAGAATTTCAATTGCATCCAAATTATTGTTATCACACATGGCACTATCATCAACTAAACAAGTAGAACCATCAGACAAAAAAATTTCATCAATTGCTAAATAAGAATCATGGATCGTTGGATAATTGACACTAGGAGGAACTTGAAGACAACCATCAAGCATCACAAGTTGAACTTACATAATAAAACTATTCCTTTTATATTTCTCCTCGTACCAACCTATTGATTTCGGTTCACACGGAATATCATTCTTACTAGCTATCTCAAAAGATGGGTCATCAAAGTTTTTAAAAAGTCCCAAAGAAAGTAAAGAAGGATTAATATGACTCAAACTCACATCAACACCAATGCATACATATAAATCATCGTGGAACTAATTTTCAAAAGAATATAAAAAATCTCTTGTAAGAGGGTATGAAGCATAATATGAGTTATAATAATCGAACGAGTTCACCTGATACGGATTAAAATTCTGAAAAAAAAAATAATATCTTGGTATCATTCTTGATTGTAGATGAAATCTTGAGCATTATTCCATTCAAAATCGTTATTCATGTCGTCTCCCAAACTCAAAGCTTTACGTTGTCTACCTCAAAGAAACCTGTAGACACACCAAAGAAAAATAAAAAGAAGGAAAAAAACTACATACAAAGATAAAATCCAAACTACAAGAAAACATTAACTCAAAATCAATATTGCTGCCTACCCTTGCAGCGGCGCCAATTTGTTGAAGTGTATTTTATGAAGTTCGTTCTCAGGGAAGGACTATTATCAATACCAATTCGAAGTCTTCTATCCCTTACAGTTTAGAAGTGTGGAGAATGATTTTATGGGTACTTTAACTATCCACAAATTAAATCTAATAAACAAATAAAAATTATTTAATATATATAAGAGAAACAATCCAAGTATAAGGGTTCTTCAATGACTATCATGAATGTATAATTTGTGTCTCTTGTTATTTTAAAAAAAATCTTCTAATATTTATAAAATTCTCTCCCAAGGTAGATTATAGTGCCTACAATTATCTCTTGAAATCCACTCTCATGGTCATATAAAGTACAATTATAGACTATTACAAACCAAGGATTACAAGTTTCACAATTCGCAATATTAATCTCGCGATCCAATACTTAAATTGTGTCTATCATATCATGTACTAGAATTACAGCTCCTCTCCAGATTCATTATAATTACTATAGATACAATCAAAGGTTCGCGACTCCGTTAAGTGTGTTAAGCTGTCAATGACAGATTAACAATCACAATAAATCATAATACAACTAAACAACACAACATGCCAAAAAATACTACCCAACTCTTGGATTAAAGGATTAGCTACTCACTGATATACCGGGTGGAAAAATGACATGTTAAATCTTGAAGTGCCAGATAAGAGCTCTTTTAAAAAATTATGATGTGATGTGGATTATTTATTGTTGGATTCAAATCTTTATTGCTCTTGGCACCCTTTATTATTTTGTGAAATTTAGTCCTTTGTACTTGTTAAGCACTCTGCTGTAATCTATATGATTTTTTTGTGTTTTTTATATATAATGCAACTACTGAAAACACATCCCCGCACTTAAATGAGTCAATGTTTTCAGTGACACACTAAACTAATAATTCTACAACATAAAAGAATGAAAAGAAATACTTCCATATGCATATGCTTGAAGTGTCATGATCCACTACAAGCTTGATTGAGTCTATGCAATATTCGCATGCGATTAAACTGCACGAGCATGTCAATCCAGTGTCTGATCATGATAATGGCATGTGTGACCATGCTAAACCTTTAAAAACAATCTGTGGGTTTTCCTTTCAACTGTGTGACCATTCCAGAAAGTTGTGTGTGATCATGCCAAACCCTGAAAAACAAGATGATAGTTTAGTTCTTCTACTGCATGACCATGTCAATGAAGTGCTTGATCATGCCATTTCCTAAAAAATAATCCGAGGGGTATAGTTGTGTTGCATGACCATGCCAAATATTGCGCGATCATACCAAATTCAGAAATAAGCCGAGGGTGTTGGCTCCTACTCCATGAGCATGTTGGACACCCTGCGCGATCATGCTATTTCTCAATTATTCTCCAAAACCATTCCAAACACCTGAATCACTTCAAATAAATACATCAAGGCAACACGTGTGAGTAAAAAAACAAAAATAAAATATAACTAATACTTTAATCTTGGGTTGCCTCCCAAGCAGCGGTTCTTTGATGCCATTAGCTTAAATTGTACATGCAACTAACATTATCAATATGGGAAAAGGTAAATAAATGCACATATCTATTAATTAGTATTAGAATTATGACGTGCAAATATATCTTAGATCCATAAAATATAAGAAACTTTTTATGATCCTCACTTTTTCAAAGGACTTGGAAAAATCAAAGTAGCTAGAAAAGTTGTGAGAATAATCATCATAAGTACGACTCATAAAATCTTCCTAAATTGGATCTTTATATTCATAAGCAAGACTTTTAATTTTCATCAATCTCAAATTCCTTCTCAATTTTAATTGGTTCACTCATCTCTTTTTACCTCGTCTACCAATTTATTAAGCTCAACAGCATTCTCTAAATTTAATAGAATTTCAATTGCATCCAAATTATTGTTATCACACATGGGACTATCATCAACTAAACAAGTAGACCCATCAGACAAAAAAATTTCATCAATTGCTAAATAAGAATCATGGATCGTTGGAAAATTGACACTAGGAGGAACTTGAAGACAACCATCAAGCATCACAAGTTGAACTTACATAATAAAACTATTCCTTTTATATTTCTCCTCGTACCAACCTATTGATTTCGGTTCACACGGAATATCATTCTTACTAGCTATCTCAAAAGATGGGTCATCAAAGTTTTTAAAAAGTCCCAAAGAAAGTAAAGAAGGATTAGTATGACTCAAACTCTCATCAACACCAATGCCTACATATAAATCATCGTGGAACTAATTTTCAAAAGAATATAAATAATCTCTTGTAAGAGGGTATGAAGCATAATATGAGTTATAATAATCGAACGAGTTCACCTGATACGGATTAAAATTCTGAAAAAAAAAATAATATCTTGGTATCATTCTTGATTGTAGATGAAATCTTGAGCATTATTCCATTCAAAATCGTTATTCATGTCGTCTCCCAAACTCAAAGCTTTACGCTGTCTACCTCAAAGAAACCTGTAGACACACCAAAGAAAAATAAAAAGAAGGAAAAAAACTACATACAAAGATAAAATCCAAACTACAAGAAAAAATTAACTCAAAATCAATATTGCTGCCTACCCTTGCAGCGGCGCCAATTTGTTGAAGTGTATTTTGTGAAGTTCGTTCTCAGGGAAGGACTATTATCAATACCAATTCGAAGTCTTCTATCCCTTACAGTTTAGAACTGTGGAGAATGATTTTATGGGTACTTTAACTATCCACAAATTAAATCTAATAAACAAATAAAAATTATTTAATATATATAAGAGAAACAATCCAAGTATAAGGGTTCTTCAATGACTATCATGAATGTATAATTTGTGTCTCTTGTTAATTTAAAAAAAATTCTTCTAATATTTATAAAATTCTCTCCCAAGGTAGATTATAGTGCCTACAATTATCTCTTGAAATCCACTCTCATGATCATACAAAGTACAATTATAAACTATTACAAACCAAGGATTACAAGTTTCACAATTCGTAATATTAATCTCGCGATCCAATACTTAAATTGTGTCTATCATATCATGTACTAGAATTACAGCTCCTCTCCAGATTCATTATAATTACTATAGATACAATCAAAGGTTCGCGAATCCGTTAAGTGTGTTAAGCTGTCAATGACAGATTAACAATCACAATAAATCACAATACAACTAAACAACACAACAAGCCAAAAAATACTACCCAACTCTTGGATTAAAGGATTAGCTACTCATGATAAGATAAAAAAGTTATAAATTTAGATTGAAAAACATAAGTTTAGGAATTTAAGTACAAAAAATACAACTTGAAAATTTCCTTTTGAACCTGGATGAATCCCTTCGTTCCTTCCTCCAACCTCGCTCTTAAAGTGCCTCTTATCCTTTTCTCTCAAGAGTTACAAAATATCTCTATTCTACAATATGTATTGGTTTTTTGTCTATAATATGTCAAAAACCTAAAATAAAAGAGTTTTAATGCTTTCCAAGAAAATATAAATAATTTCCCAAAATAAATCGGATTCTAATGTAAAATTTGAAGTCTGTTTTCCAAACCTGATTCTGGGATGCTTCATTTGAAATCCTGATGTTGGATCACTTCTAACATGTAGATAATTCTTTTAACTTCGCATGGGCTTTAAGATCTCCCAATTCCGATGTCTAGAACTGAAGTTACGGCCCAAACAGTGATGTATGTGTGTGCAGCCCAATAAATCCGAATTTTCTTATGATTTAAGTCCAAATAAGCCCCATTCCATTTAAAGTTGGGAAGTCTTTATTTCCTTTCATAGAACAATAAACTCTAATAAATAATATCCAATTAATGATATAATATCACAAATATGTGAATAAAATTATTTAAAATATATATTAAAAAATATATACTTTATCAATCGATTATTCAACTCCTATCAAGTTTTTAAAATAATATTGTTATCAGTTCATTGAACCCTTCCAAGAATCACGATCAATAAATCGAGTACCTATTTTACCTTTTTATTACATAAAATTCTTTATTATGACCCCTTCAAACTCTTCAACTATTCTAGATTTTGACTGATATGATTATTCTCATTATTTCGAGATAATTAACATATTTGAAACATATTGACATATCATCCATGACGATATTAAACTATTTTCAAAAGAGACTGGTTCATTGTTCAACCAGAATATGAGATATCATTTTTGAATTTCCTGTGATGTAATTACAAATGTGAAGTGCGAATTAAATCGGGATGTATTCATCTATACTGGTCAACGTGGGATTCGACCCACGGTGTTTATTGTGACAGTCCGATATGTGGACATGTTATTCGGTTCGAATGCAGCCGAGGGTTAAGACATTAACCCTTATTTTATGCTAGCAAGTGTGTGTTAGACGTTCTTACGATGAGCCATGATCGGGTGAGCGTAAGATACGTAGGGGGGCGGTACACAGTGGTAGTTGATCGCATCACTGATGTACCGGGATGGAAAAATGACCAGTTAAATCTCGAAGTGCCAGATAAGAGCTCGTTTATAAAATTGTGATGTGATGTTGATTAGTTACTGTTGAATTCAAATCTTTATTGCTCTTGGCACCCTTTATTATTTTGTGAAATTTAGTCATTTGTACTTGTTGAGCACCCTGTTACTCACTCTTGCTATTTTATATTCCCAAACAGTGAAGAACGAAGCAGATGACCCGTATTATCAGGCAAGACAACAGAAAGGAAAAGAGCATGTTCGCAGTGATAATGTTTAGTCATATATCTATAAAATATTATCTGTAACAATGTAATATGACTTTTTCCAGACTTGTATCTTATCTTACAGACTTGCAGTAGGATTTCTATTATTTTTGTAGTAAATATGTATGTACGGAGACTCGATCCTGAGATCTATGGATTGGCATCCGTAGTGAACATTATATTATTTTATATTTTGTAATATTAATACAGGTGTGTGAAATATGGTACCGTGATGACCTAAATTCACGAAAGGGTGAGTTTGGGGGCTTCACAAGGGTAATAAGATCGGAATCATCATTTCCGCCAATACATCGACCGATTAATCGGTGACTCGACCGAGTTCTACAACACTGCTTAAACCCTAGTTAACCTGATATGGAATTGTCATTTTATTAAGAATATGATATCACGAGATCATGCATATTTATATTATTCAAATGTCAATAATTTGTTAATAAATTTTTTTATTATTTTCTCAAATAATTTTCCCCTAACTTAACCCATTTTTCTTATCTTTCGTTTTCCTTATTAACCTTTATCTTCTTTCAAATATTAACAATTGAAATAAACGAAGGTAATTTATTATATTGAAAATAGCATATGTACAAAGATTTCTAACTACGAAATTTAAAGTATACGAAGATTAGTTATAAATAGATAAATATATCAATATGTATAACCATTTTGAAGATATTAATATTAATCATTTAAAAAGGAGTTAAGCCATCATTTTGCAGTTTAAATAATCTTAATTTGACATGAACTAGTTGCATATTGAACTTCCTAATTATTCTTTTATATGTTTAGATGTAAGAAAGATATTGCTCATTTGTGGATTTGTTAAAATGTATTATGAATCTTTTTCCTACATAAATTATTGTTTAAGAGACACAAATGAACATATTCTCAACTTTTAAAATAGATTGATTTTACTAATATTTTATTAATTAGTTTGTGATGTATATAATTATAAAAATTAGATTAATGTGTAATAATTAGAGATATTAATATGTAACAATGAGAGTAATATTAATATGTAGTATATATAATAGGGGTTAAAATGTCATTTTATAATTTGGAGAGTATAATTGATATTTTACATTGAATAATTATCTCAATAAATTCATATTTACTTATTATATATTAAAAAATTAATAATCATAACTATTAATATAATAAATACTACGTATAGAGAGTATTGATGGTGTTGGCTGTGAAGAGAGGGAAAAATGGACCATAATTGATGGTGTTGGCTGTGAAGAAGGGATGATAGTGGTGGTGGAGATAATGGCGTAGTGGAAGTGATGGCGGCGAGAGCAGATGGGTGGATTCGAGGGTGTAGTTTTGAAATTTGGGATGAATTAACCGGTAATGAGGTACATGGTTGGGTTTCAAGGTGTAATTTTGGAATTTGGGGAAGAATCAATCGATACATGGAATTTGGGGAAAAATCAACTGGTATAGCGAAAGAGGGTACAGTGAAAGCCAATATAAACCACAATCTAAATTAATAAATTAATAGTATATAATTATCGGACCCGCGATCAAGGATATTAAAACAAAGCATAACTCTTAGAATATCTCCGGGTTATGGATAAAAACTTAGGATATATTTATTGCTAGGGTTCGTGAGCTTCGAGGCTCAATTCGACTGCTCTTGTATTTCGTGACTCAGTCTGCCTTCACAAGATGCCTACGTACCTTGTTGTTTTCCAAGGATCAAGTCAAAAAATGTAGTTCTGATTTGTGGGGTGAGGCCCCTTATATAGGCATGAGATGCCTTGAAATTAGATTAGGGTTAGGAGACTTGGTGGACAAGTCTCAGATTTAGAGTAGATTTTGGAGTCCTATAATGCAGGAAATTGAATCCTTATCCTACGAGATTTCTTGGAGGCCAATCTCCAAGGAGTTGTATCCTTTTTTGGACTTTACTTATCGGCTGATTTTTCCTATATTAATTAATTACGAAATTAATTAATATTCAGGGCTTTTGGGCCTTCATAAATGGGCTTTATTGTTGGTCCAACCCGGGCATATTAAAACGATATTAATTGCGTAATCAGGGTTTATTTTTCTCCCTCTCCGAGATATCCTAAAAGATTTCGCGGAAGTTATGTTCATTTAATCCCTTACAGGGTATCGTTTTCTGCGTAAAGTGTGGAGCGACCTACACATTTACAACGATTTGCTTTGTACGTGGCTTCAGAATATTTTTTTGGAACTTCCCTATTATTTCCTTACCTTATTCCTATTTTTAGGAATATTCTGGTATTTTTCCTTAAATTCCAAGAATTTTCCTTTAGTATTCCGGAATTTTCCCTTAATTTCTGGAATTCAATTCAGAAAATCTTATTCTTCTGAATTTCCCAGAAAATTTTCCATTTTTTATATAATTTTGACCAGGAATCCATTCAACCAGGATCCTAGTCGAATTATGGTCCCATAGTGTCTGTTCGAAGTCGTTCTCGGTTAGGAAGTTTCGATCAGGATCCTGACCGAATTCGGTCAGGACCTCAAGTTGACCATGTGCTTCTGACCGAATTAAGGCCCAATATTCTTCTGATCGTGACTATTTTCGGTCAGGATGCATCGACCAGAATCCTTGATCGAATTCGGTCAAGACGGATGGGTCAGGATTTCTGATTATTTTTTGACCGAATTAAGGCCTTAATTAGCCTTGGTCATGGGTTCATTCGACCAGGATTCTTCGATCAGGATCCTGACCTATTCTTAGGTCAGGATTTTTGCTTTTTAATAATTCTTGACCGAATTATGGTCTTGTTTAGTCCTAATCGTGGGTACACTCGATCAGAATCCTTTGATCAGGATTCTGATATATTTTTAGGTCAGAATTTAGTGGATTTAAAACTGCGCTCCAGGATTTTTTCTGGGTTTTGCACTGGACCTATAATAGCTGGGCCTTTTCTCCTGGCTTCCCTAAATGGGCCTTATCACCTTGGGCCTAGTGTTGATCATGGGCCTTGTTTTCTGGAAGGTTCCAGAATTGGGCATGTTGGGCCTTTCTTTCTGGTCCAAACTTTTATACAGAATATTTTGGAAACTTTTAAATATATATATATTATTTTTATTTTTCTATTCTCTTTTAGGCTAATTTGGAAAGTTCTAGAACTGGGCCTATGCTAATGGGATAGGTTTTTTGACTGGTTATAACCAGTTGCTATGCCTTCTTTTACCGGCCCCTGACTGGTTGGGGAGTCCTATATAAGAGTGGGGGGAGTGAAGTGGTTTCTCATACTTCACTTTCTCATTTCTAAAATTCTCCTCTCAAAATCTCTCTCCCCATCCTTAAAGCTTTTTTCGGTGAAACCAGCCTTTTCCGGGCACCTTCTTCCCCCTTCCTGACAAAGATTCAGAAAGGGCAGTGAAGATTACTTCAGCTTTTAAGCAAGATAACGACATCGATATTCCCTCTTCATATATGTCGTTGATATATATGATTAACACTAAGTAAGACGAATACCCGTCTAATGATCACTTAGATTCCTTTTATTATTGTTATAAATGGTATAATACATCTAGTATCGACCTCCTTAATACCACTTATAACATTCGCCCTCCCGTTCAAATAATTCTCGTTGAAGGTGGTGATCGTACATGCCACTGAAAACCGGATACCTTTTTTTGTTTTATGAAGATGTCATTTATGCTGGGCTTAGGTTTCCTTTTCATGAATTTATTTCTAGATTATTAGCTGACTTGCAAATTATTCCTTGCCAACTTCCCCCAAATGCCTGGAGAAACATCCTTTGTTTCATGGTTTTATGCCTTAGGAGTGGTTTTCCCCTTTCCGTAGTTGTGTTTAGGAAAAAAATTCAATGTTATAATAGCGCCCAACCCGGTTGGGTCTATATTAGACAAAGACCAAAGTCTCCACAAATCTTTAACAGTGCTTCAATCCCTGATAACAACCTGCACTGGAGGGATAGTTTTTTGGGCTCAGATGGGAGAATGGTTATTGGGGCACACTCTTTAGATCCTCCTTCGGGAAGGTCATTGATGGCAGCCCCAAAACCATCCACCTATCTCCCGAGAAAACTATCATATATAATGAGCTTATTAAGGACAATGGCCAGACTCCCAGCTGGACTCTACTGGAGGAGTTCTCCTTGATTCACGTGGGACTTTCTTCGGTCACTCAAAAGGATATGTCTCACTCTCTTCAAAGTCTTCTTTTTTTGACATTATTAACATAACTTATTTTTTGTTTTCGTTTCTTTTTCAGCGGCTCAGGAGATTAATAATCTGTCGTTCCGCTTGTCGAAGAAACTGCCAGGATGAAGAAGGCTCGGCTTGCGGGTTTGGATACTCGTGGTAAGATTACAAAGCCCATATTTCTGAAGAAGCATAAAGAGCCTATGGTTGAGGCCTCTTCTACGGGTACTGAGACCCCAGCTGCTCCTGCTTCCATACCTACTGGTTCTTTTCAGCCTCTTTGGGGTTTTCATCGTGGAGACACCGTGATTGGATCCACGAAGCATGCCTGGGACTGGTCTTACCATTCCGTCACCCCCAAAGGATTTTACTGACGTGGTGGCGGGCTTGGACTTAGAGCGGGTGAAGCTCATTGGGGCTCAGTCCATTACTTCGGTATATATTTCTTTTACTTCCTTTATCCCAATTGCCATGTTATCTATTCCCTTGCCTTACATCCTTCTATTTTTCTTTTTCTTTCAGGCCAATGCCTACTTTCAGGCGTCTATTAGACAAGCCGAATCTTGGAATAAGGCTTCGAACAAGGCGGATAATGCCCTCAAGAGGCAATAGAGGAAATATGTTGTGTTGGAGATATAGATGAATCGCAAGGCATAAGGAGCTAGGGGAAGCTAACGCTGAGTTAGTTACTCTAAAGGCTGAGAAAGACAGAGTCATTGATGCTTACTTGGATAGGGATGAGTTTTCTCAGTCCATGAGGGTTAGGGACGATTCAGTTTTTCCCCGGTTTTTCAGGACTGGTTGGGACACGATTCTTGGGACCGTGAACGAGGCTTGTCCTGACATTATCCCGACGGACTACGTGTGCCCCGTTGATGAGACCTTACTATAGAGGTTCCGTACCCATATAGTTGTCTCGGACGATATTCCTCAGGATCAGCTTCTCCCTCCTCCAGAGTCGTCTTCCTGACCTGCTGCAACGGACCTTAGCTCTTCTTCTTTTGAGACCAACACGGCTGAGACGTCAAGTGAGAGCGGAGGGGATGATATGGATGCCGAGGATACTTCTGCTTCTTGGAGTTATTATTGGCCCTGCTTGGCTTTATTATTTATGATCTGGACATGTAGTATTCTCTTTATTTATCGAACTTTATGCTTTTTTATTCGAATTCATGCACTTAGTTTATTTATTATAACTTTGTATGTTGTAGGAACTTAATACCACATATTGGAAATTTTATAAATACCATAAACTCTTGGGATTTATCCCTTACACAAGCCTTGGTAAAACTAAAACTTGAAAATAATAGTCTTATAAAACATAAAATCCTAAGCAAGCAAAGCTTCTAGGTGCTTTTTAACCTATTTGCCATTTTGACAAATGAACATCTTTTCCATCAGACTTATACATAATAGACTTTCAGGTTTTGAGTGTGCCAAGTTCTTGGGACTTTAAAACCATCCATAGTTTTTGGCTTGTAGGATCCTCTTCCTTGAACACTTTTGATCTTGTATAGTTCTTCCAAATTTGGGGTGAGTTTTCCCTTCTGCCCCACACCAGAAGCTTCCACCTTCCTTAGAACCGAGTCACCTTGTTTGAAGAACCTTTCTTTCACCCTTAAGTTGTAGTAGAAAGAAGCATTTTTCTGATATTCCACTATCTTGGCATGTGCCTCATCTTGTACTTCATCAATTAGATCCAGGGCTAGCCTTTGCCCTTCCTCGTTTTCTTCAGCATCGTATGTTTGGATTCTGGGAAACGAGTGCGATATTTCCACAGGAACAACTGCCTTCACTCCGTATGCCAACATAAAGGATGTTGCTCCAGTAGTGACTCTACAAGTAGTCCTATAAGCCCAAAGTATTGGGAGTATTTCATCCACCCAATTATTCCTGAATTTTTCAATCCTCTTCTTCCCATCTATACTTATACGATTTACCACTTCCGCTTACCCGTTGGCTTGTGGATGAGCTACGGAGGTAAACCGCAACTCGATCTCATTCTCCTTGCAAAACTTCCTGAACTCTTCATTGTTGAACTTTGTTCCATTATCGGTGACCAGGATACGAGGGATTCCATATTTGTACATGATGTTTTCCCACAGGAATTGTGCAACGTGCTTGGTTATGATCTTGGCTAAAGGTTTAGTTTCAATCCACTTAGTAAAATAATCTATAGCTACAATCAGGAATTTCCTTTGTGCAGTGGCCATGGGAAAAGGCCCAAGTATATCCATTCCCCACATAGCAAAAGGAATGGGAGAATTGATGGAAGTCAACATCTCAGGAGGCTGTCGAACAACTGGTGCATGTTTCCGACAACGATCACACTTCTTCACATAGTCTTTGGCATCATCCATCATTTCTGGCCAATAAAAGCCTAAACAGGTTATCTTATGTGCCAATGCTCTGCCCCCCAAGTGTTTCCCACAAATACCTTCGTGTACTTCTTCAAGAGCCAAACGCGCCTTATCAGGTCTGAGACATCTTAAGTAAGGAACCACATAAGATCTTTTGTACAAAATCCCATTGATCAAGGAATATCTCAGTGCTCGCACAACCAATTTTTGTGCTTCAGTCACATCATTCGGGAGCCAACCAGTTTAAATATGGGCCTTAATAGGATCTATCCATGATGTCCCCAACCCTATATGGGCTACAAGCTTAACATCAATGCTTCGTATTTTCAAAACACGGAAGTGCACACTTCCTGAACTTTTCTCTATCTCTGATGAGGCGAACTTAGATAATGCATCTACCTTAGCATTTTTCTCTCTTGGAATGTGCTTAATATGGCATTCATCGAATTGAGTCATCACGGCCCTCACTAGGCGGACATACTTGGCCATTGTTTCATCTCTTACCTCAAACTCCCCCTTGACCTGGGATACCACTAGCTTTGAGTCCCCACAAACTTTCAAATTTTTGACTCTCAACGTCCTTGCTAGGCCAAGGCCAGCTATCAGAGCTTCATACTCGGCCTCATTATTGGTGGTTGGAGAATATAACTTCATATCATATTCAATCAAGAATCCATCTGGGCTTTGTAAAACTAGCCCTGCTCCACTCAAATTTGTTTTTGATGCTCCATCAAAATAAAGAACCCAATATTCCTTCTCCTTAGCGCCCTCTTCTTTGTCTCCTTTATTACCTACCGTGTCTTGAGGTACAGTATCTTCCTGCCCCCCGACTTCTTGGTTGGGTATGGTATACTCCACCATGAAGTCAGCCAATGTCTGGGCTTTTATTGCCATTCGCGGCCTGTACTTGATATCAAATTCTCCCAATTCTATTGCCCATTTAATCAGTCTCCCACTAGCTTTGGGACTGTGAATGATGTTTCTCAAAGGATGATTTGTTAGTACCTCAATATTATTAGCTTGGAAGTAAGGACGCAACTTTCTTGAGTCCATCACCAAGGCTAAAGCAAATTTTTCAATAGTCGAATAATTCAACTCTGCTCCATGCAGAATCTTACGAACATAGTATATGGGTTTCTGGATTGTAAGTTCCTATTTAACCAACACAGCGCTCAAGGCATTTTTTGAGACAGCCAAATATAAGTAGAAAGTTTCATTCAGGACTGGTTTAGCCAATAACGGGGCTTGAACATCTTTAATCCTTCGAACGCCTCTTGACTTTCCTCGGTCCATATGAAATATTTTACTTTCTTCAAGGCTTTGAAGAATAGAAAGCACTTGTCTCCAGATTTAGAGATAAATCATCCCAAGGAAGCAACCCTTCTAGTGAGTTTTTGAACATCGTTAATAGACCGTGGAGGCTCCATGTCCAAATGGCCTTTATCTTGTCAGGATTTGCTTCAATTCTCCTCTTGGAGACCATCAATCCCAAAAAATTTCCAGATCCCACTCCGAAAGCACACTTTGCAGGATTTAACATCATCCTGTGATATCTCAGAACCTCAAAAGCTTCCCTCAAATGGGTTATGTGATCAGTCTTCATAAGACTATTGACTAACATGTCATCTACATATACTTCCATTATTTTCCCAATAAGATCTTTAAAAATTTTATTCACCAACCTTTGATAGGTAGCTCCTGCATTCTTGAGACCAAACGTCATAACAAGATAATAAAAAAATACCAAAGTTAGTGATGAATGATACCTTTGGGCTATCATCTTTATGCATCTTGATCTGATTATATCCACTGAATCCATCCATAAAACTCAGCATCTCGTGACCAGCGGTCGCATCTATTAATGTATCTATCATTGGAAGCGAGAAACAATTCTTTGGGAATGTATCATTCAGATCAGTGAAATCCACACACATTCTCCATTTTCCATTAGCCTTCTTTACCATTACAGGGTTTGCTAACCATTCCAGAAATTATATCTCTTCAATGAAACCAGCCTCCAAGAGCTTTTCTACTTCTTGCTTGATTGCCTCCTGCCTCTCAGGGGCAAAACTCCTTTTCTTTTGCTTCACGATCTTTCGATTCGGATCCACGTTCAATTTTTGAGTGATCAGTTTCGGGTATATGCCAGGCATATCAGCTGTTGAACATGCAAATACATCACCATTTTCTTATAAACCTCACCAACTTCCTTCTAAGGGGCTCCTCTAGTGACGCTTCAATGAAAGTTACTTTCTCAGGATCCTCGGGAGCCAAAGGGATCAGAATCAAGTCTTCTGCTGGCTTCCCTCTTTTCTCATCATTCTCGTGGATATCTAGATCTTCAATAGGCAAAACCTTCCCCCCAACTCCATCACCTCTAAGGGAGGCTACATAATAACTCCTTGCCATCTTTTAATCTCATCTCTCTTCCCCAATCCCGTTCCGGGTGGGAAACTTCATCACTGAATGGTAAGAAGAGGGGACTTCCTTGAAAGCATGTATTCCCGTTCTTCCCATGATTGTATTATATGTTGATCCAGCTTTTACCACTACAAAGTCCAACATTTGTGTTACTTGTCTTGGTTCCTGACCTACAGTCAGAGTTAACTTAATTATTCCCTCCACGGGGCACTCGACTCCAGCGAAGCCGTATATTGGCATATCAGTTGGGGTTAATTGAGAATCAGTGTAACCCATCCTTATAAAGGTATCATGGAGTAAGATGTCCGCCGAGGCTCCATGGGCTACAAGGACTCTCTTCACCGGGTTGTTCCCTATTATCAATGTTATGACCAGAGGATCATCATGAGAAAATTTGACACCCTCTAAATCAAAATCACTGAATATCATTACTACTCCTACCCTAGCCCTCTTTGGGGCTTCTCCGACAATATGCATAACTTCTCTAGTATACGCCTTCCTCGAGTTTTTAGATGAACCAGCAGCAGTCGGTCCTCCAAAGATTATGTTTATCACTGGCCATCAGGGTCGTGGTCCTCCAAAGATTGTGTTTATCACCAGTCCCCTGGGTTGGGAATTTCGCCCCAGATCATCCTGATCCCTTTTGCGATCCTCGAAGTTCCTTCTTCCATTATTATTCCTATCTCCCCCATCTCCAGTATACTTGCTCAGCCTTCCTTTTCAAATGAGGAATTCAATTTCATCTTTTAGTTGTCTACACTCATCGATGTCATGACCAGCATCCTTGTGAAATCTATAATATTTGCTCTTATCTAGGTTGGTAGGATCATCATTAGGGGCTTAGGCCAACGAACATCCCTATCTCTTTCGATTTCCATTAAGATCTGACTTCTAGGAGCATTCACTTTAGCATATTCGGTGAACTTTTGTCCAGGTACTCCCTTCTTCGGGGTTAAATCGGCATTTTGCTCAGTTCCAGGATACTTGTCCTTGGCATTATATTCTAGATTATTCTTTAGCTTCTTGCCACCAGCGAGCTCGTTATTTACTACCGTCTTCCTCATGCTTTCCTCCATTTTGATATACTCCACGGCCCTATCTTGGAGTTGCAACATGCTTTCAGTGGGGCGCTTGGCTAATGACATTTTGAAGAACTCGTCCCTAGTTCCCTACTGCAGTGCTATCATAACTACCTTGTCATCAAGGTCTGGGACCTTCAAAGCTTCTTTGGTGAAACGGTTCAGATAGTCTCTCAAGGACTCCTTTGCTCCCTGCACAATGCTCATGAGGGATGCTGAACTCTTCTCATGCACTCTTCCACTGATGAATTGCTTAATGAAAGCTTGACTTAAGTCTCTAAGGGACCCAATTGAATTCGGGGGCAAATGGTTGTACCATCTTTGAGAGATTCCCGACAGGTTTTGATAAAAGGCCCGACACTTAATAGCGTCATTCACGGGCTGTAGCAACAGTGCATTGGAGAATGTTCTGACATGATTGGGGGATCCCCAGTGCCATCATAAGCTTTAATGGTGGGCATCTTAAATTTTCTTGAGATGTGGGCATTCATTATCTTTTCAGTGAATGGTGCAGTTGGATCATCAGGATCTCCCGGGGGAATGAGATCACTTGGGTCAGCCCTTGGGATAACAACCCTTCTTGGTATTGGACCATTCAGGTCTATGATTGGAGGAGGAACTCTCCTACTCGGAGTTAGTGGGGATCTCGGGATCAGGTGCGCCTCCAGGTCGCTCTTTAGCCTTTGGATCTCAGCTTCGTGAGCCCTGATCCTCTCTTGTACTTCTTGGGAATTCATCCCTCGTGTGCTTTTGGGGCATTGTTAACATCAAGCATTGGTTCTTTACCAGCACACCTCCTTCTTGGTGCCACATCATCATCCGAAGATTCGGAGTCTCTTTCAGTGTAAGGTCCAGAGGATTCTTGGTCCTCCAGAATAGGGGCCAAGCCGCGTATGTAGGGTGTGTCTTCCCTTGTGCTTCACTCCGATTAGCATATCCACTTCCTCCAATCTCGAGGTATAGGGGCATCCCGTAAGGGGGGTTAGTGGTCACAATAGCTGAATACTCATTCCCAACGGGTTGAGGATTCACAGGTGCATGTACTTGCTGAAATTGGGAATTCATCCTTTGAGTAGCCGGGGGATTCGTCCTTTGTGGTTGAGGCTTAGTTGTCCCTATCGGGGTTCCTCATTTGGTGGAGGCGTAGGATGAGTGTAGGGGTATCTCCACCATTCGTTTGGGTTGTCCCAGCTGGTATTCCTTCGGGGGCGTTGTTTCCGTTATGTGTTCTCACCATGGTTGTTGTTATGCTTTCCCACAGACAGCGCCAAATGTTATGGATAAAAACTTAGGGTATATTTATTGCTAGGATTCATGAGCTTCGAGCCTCGATTTGACTGCTCTTGTATTTTGTGACTCAATCTGCCTTCACAAGATGCCTATGTACCTTGTTGTTTGCCAAGGATCAAATCAAAAAACGTAGTTCTGATTTGTAGGGTAAGACCCCTTATATAGGCATGAGATGCCTTGAAATTAGATTAGGGTTAGGAGACTTGGTGGACAAGTCTTAGATTTAGAGTGGACTTTGGATTCCTATAATGCAGGAAATTGAATTCTTATCCGACGAGATTTCATGGAGGTCAATTTCCAAGGAGTTGTATCCTTATTTGGACTTTACTTATCACCTGATTTTTCCCATATTAATTAATTATGAAATTAATTAATATTCAGGGCTTTTGCGTCTTCATAAATGGGCTTTTTTGTTGGTCCAACCCGGGCATAATTAATGCGATATTAATTGCGTAATCAGGGTTTATTTTTCTCCCTATCACTCCGATAGAGATTGTTGAGGGATTGTGGCAAGATAACCTTGGTTGTCAATTTATTGAAAATGTATGATTATCAAGAGGTTGTCTACCAAAATTGTCAAAACTTGACAACTGTCCAAAATAGACAACTTTTAGTTTATGTGGTATTTATAATTTAATTTATGAACCATATAGGCAACTTTTGAAGCTAAATTTGGATTAGAATGTTGTCATATTAATATAAATTGAATAAAAATAAAATAATAATATATATAATAATTTGGTAAGATTGACAACTATTTTGACAATCTCCGTAAATGTTACAAGAGTGAAGAAACCCAAATTAGGGGTATGAAAAAGCTCATCAATTATGAACCATGTTTATAAGTAGCACACTAACTCTCTTTATAAAATTGAAAATAAACAAAGATTTGCTTAGGTTATGTATTTTTCTTTACCTTTTTACTTTTTGTAAAGTTGATCCTTTGGTTGGATTATATATTCTAACTTGTTATCTTATAAAATTAAGTTATTAACATCGGGAGTCTTTTGCTTTTTTTCTTTCCGGGTGTTATTTTCAGACACGAAAATTTTATTTTCTAAATTTTCAGATCATTCAAAAAAGATAGCCCATTTTTTGTGGGTATTGATAGGGTATAAGAGACCCGGCTAGGACTCAACCTGGACCTGAAGGATACCAGGCTCGATCGATGGACCGAGACCCCCCTCTCCCTGAATAATCAAATGGAGAGGCCAGGCCCGGGTCCATCCCATGACCCGGATCCGGATCCAACCCGGAACCCGAACCACTTGCCTATCCGGATCCGGATCAAGGCTGAGACCACCATGAGGGGGTCCCAGCAAACATATGCACATCCCGCAACCCGCCAAGGAAGGGTACGTGGGCACGTGACTGTGACAGCTATCAACAACCAACACACCAGACAAGCACAGCGCGTGTCAGAAGGCCGTTAGGACACCCTGGAGGTGGTCCTCCCCTGGACACGTGTAAGCGATCCACCCAAGCCAGGCGTCCTCTGCTCCCAAGATCCAACGGCCCTGATTTAGAGGTAACAACCCCTAATCCCTACCTTTGGGATATATATACCCCCAAGGCTGAAGGGTTTAGGGGTTAGAAAAACATTCACACTTTTGCACACTCACCCTCTCACATCCATACACACATACAGCAACCTTTCTATTACATATATACATCTTCATCTTCTCCAAAAACTCTATTCTTATTCTTACACCGGAGGCACCGTGGGAGCCAAACCCCCCTTCCGGTGTTGTTTTGCAGGCGTCCAACCAGCAGCTACACCTCATTTATACCCTGAAGGTCCAGGAACGGCGTCGGACGGAGCTGCCCGCTCACCGGAGTTATCATTTGGCGCTAGAAGGAGGGGCCTCCATCCTTGGGTCTCGGTGCCCCTGGATTCATCTTCATCAGCAAACTCTTAAGAGAGTGCACTTTTAAGCCTGTAAGAACACAAGCAACCATACCCTTTCTTGAATATGAATGTTCATTTTAGCCACGTTTGTGTGAGCTCCTCACTTTAGGCAACGTTTGTGTGAGCCCGCTCTTGTTTGTTAAATTTTGGTTGTTTAGGGTTTGATAATCTTGATAGTCTTGAAGCCTGGGGTTTAATAGTCTTTAATAATTTTAAAACCCAGAACTGTTTTAGCTTGCATATTTTCTTTTGTGTTCTAGAGCCTGTTGTTCTTATTTAGTATTATTGTTAGCAAAGCCTAGAAAGTTTGCTTGCTGTTATTCTGGAATTTTTTTGTAATCTTCAAAAAAGCGACCTCAGATCCACATTTGTAGCCTCAAATCTTGGTCAGTTGTTTGTACAATTGTGGTAATGGCAAGAGCAGGAAAAAGTACGGCTGGTAGGCCCTCCGCCAGTACCCAGGTCCAGGATCAGGACCACTCTCAGGCTCATGAACCTGGGGGAGATCGAGAGACCCTTCAGGAGCAACCATTGACACAACACACCAAGGTCTTGGAAAGGCTAGTGACACCCCGAGATGCCAGAAATGTCATAGAGCTCAATCAGTACAAGTACACCAATGTTCCAGTTGTAGAGGAGCACATGGCTAACTTAACAAGCCATGAACTTGCTGAAGCAATCAGGCTCTACAGAGATGAACAAGCCCGGCTCCAGATAGAGTATGAGCAAGATGAAGAGCAAGAAGAGTCTGGGGATTCTCAGCAATCCAGGAGATCTGTCTTCGACCGAATTGGAGCTAAGGCAAAAAAGAGTCAGAAAGAGCCTAGTAAGAAGGAGACAGAAGCAACCAGAAAGAAAAAGTTGGAAGAAATCAGAGAACAGATAAGAAAGGAAGAAGAAGCAAAGCTGGAGCAAAAAATTCAGAAAAGAATGCAGCTGGAGGAGGAGAGGCTTCTAGCTAAAACAAAAGGCAAAAGAACTCGGAGGGACCCTATGCCCGAGCTCATTTCTGACGATGAAGAAGAGGGCCAGAAGGATCTTAAAGACATGATTTATGAGCTCCAGAGAAAAATGGAGAAAGATTCCGGGTTGGAAGTTGGGGAGACCCTCACGCCCTTCAGCCACTCCCTAGAAGCCATCCCTCGTCAGAAAAATCTCAAGCATTACAACTTCGACTCTTTCGATGGATTGGGGGATCCGGAGGAGCACCTCAACTACTTCGAACAAATAGCTCAGATACATTATTACAATGACTTGACGAAATCCAGATTCTTCGCCTCGACCCTCAAAGGGGGGGCTCAAAGATGGTTCAGCAGAATCCCATCAAGAAGCATTCACTCCTGGAAAGAATTCAGAGGAGCCTTCCTTAGAAGGTTCAGAGCCAATAAGACACATGAAATGCACATGTGTCACCTGGAAACAATCCGCCAGTATGATAATGAAGCACTTTCAACTTATATGTGGAGATTCCAGGAAGCCATCAACAAAGTCTCGAATCTTGATGAGAGGGAGGCTCTAAGCATATTTTCGAAGGAACCTGGATCCAGAACACAATGAGAGGTACATTGTAGAGTTGATAAACAAAGAACCACAAATCCTGGCCGCTGCCTACTCTATGGCAGCCCGGTTCATAAAAGAGATAGACGTTCTCCAGGCGATGAGAATGACTCGGAATGGAGGATCCAGGAACAAATCTTCTGATGTCCGACCGAAAGGGGGTTACCATCAGGAGAAAAAGTTCAAACAAAGCAACCAAACCCAACAGACAAATGTTGTACAAAACACTCCAATATTTCAAAGATTGGGTCCTAAGACAGAATCCAAAAGCGATCCCGGCCCATCCAGGCAAGCAAGAGAGCCTAGGCAAGAGCCAGAATGGACACCACTAAACAGGACCCGGGAAGAAATACTGAAGGAGATCAAGGGAAATCCATTTTATTATCCTCCAAAGCCAATGCAGACTCCCCCGGAAAGCAGGCCTTACAACAGGCAGTGCGACTATCATGAAACCCATGGGCACAAAACTGAAAATTGTCTCTCTTTAAAATACATCATTGAAGATCAAGTCAAGAAATGCAACCTGAATCAATACATCTCAAGGGAGACAAATCAGAGAGAAGAAAGGCAAAGGAAAGGTAAGAATGTAGTAAATATGGTCCTAGGAGGGTCACACTCTCCCCCTAGGAGCCCGGGCTCAGGAGATGAAGTGTTCTCCGTCCAATCCTACCCGAAGATGATGATATCATTCAGCAGCAAGGATTATGAAGGGGTCAACCTGAATCACAACGAAGCCTTGGTGGTAACACTTGATATTTTTGACAACGAAGTAAGAAGGATGCTGATAGATAATGGATCTTCAGTAAACATACTCTTCAAGCATACTGTGGACAGGATAAAGCTTGGGAGCGCACGCTCCAATGAATGCCAAGAGGACCCTCTCTATGGGTTCGGGTTCAACTTGGTCCCGATCCAGGGAGCCTTATACTTGCTAGTCATATTTGGATCAGCTCCAAACCAAGTTACCCATGTGATAAAGTTCTACGTGATCAATACTCCCTCTTCCTACAACGGCATAATCGGGCGCTCAGCCCTAACCATGATCCAAGCAATCACCTCCATATCCCACTTGAAAATCAAATTCCCAACTCCAACCGGGGTAGGAGAAATCAAGGGAGACTATGATCAATTGATCGACGCAACATCCGGCCACGTAATGCTAAGCTTCATGGACGCCTACTCGGGGTACAACCAGATCAAGATGAATCCCAAGGATATCCTAAAGACAGCCTTCATCACCCACAGGGCGGTCTATGCCTATGTGGTATTGCCTTTCGGATTGACTAATGCGAGAACAACATATCAAAGAGCAATGAATAAAATCTTCAAAGACCAGATTGGAAGGAACCTGGAATCATATGTCGACGACATGATTGCAAAGTCTACAAGCATCCCCGGGCACATAGGAGACCTAAGGGAATGCTTCGACAATTTGAAAAAATACTCACTCAGGCTCAATCCAGAAAAGTGCACATTCGGAGTAGGGGCAGAAAAATTCCTTTGATTCCTGATAAGCAACCGAGGAATTGAAGCCAACCCAGAAAAGATAAAGGCAATCCAGGAAATGAAACCTCCCAGAACACAAAGAGATGTGCAGAAGCTAGCAGGGTCACTGGCCGCACTCAGAAGATTCATCTCGAAGTTAGCCGAGAGATGCCTACCCTTCTTTGACCTGTTAAAAAGAGCAACCAATAAGAGAGAAGTTAATTGGAACCCAGAATGCCAAAGCGCATTTGAAGAAATCAAAAGATACCTTTCTCAACCCCCCGTGCTCACCAAAGCCCAGCCCGGGAACCCCCTATCCCTTTACCTATCAGCAGGGGCCCTGGCAGTTGGAGCAGCCTTGATCAGGGAAGAGAACGGCAAACAACAACCAGTTTATTATGTGAGCCAAGTGCTAAAAGATGCGGAGACCCGATACCCGAGGCTAGAAAAGTTTGCTTTTGCCTTGGTCACAGCATCCAGGAAGCTCAGACACTACTTCCAGGGAAGGGAGATACGGGTTGTAAGTAACCAACCCTTAAGGAAGATAATACACAAGCCAGATATCTCAGGAAGGTTGGTAAATTGGGCAGTGGAGCTGATTCAGTTCAACTTGAGTTTTATTCCAAGGACAGCAATCAAAGCCCAGGCTCTAGCTGATTTCATCATAGAATGTAATTTCCCGGAAGAAGAGCCTGTGCCCATGAGCATTGACCCTGAGAGAAACATTGATCAAGACATAGGAGCCTGGGCTCTCAAAGTTGATGTTTCTTCAACAAATGAAAGATCAGGAGTCGGGCTCATCCTAAAGAGCCCCGAAGGATTCACAATCCAAACAGCTATCTCCTTTGGCTTTTCAGCAATAAACAACCAAGCAGAGTACGAGGCCTTGATTTCAGGATTGAAGCTAGCAAAAACCCTCAGGATCCAGGTTCTAAAATTCTACAGCGACTCCCAGATCGTGGTAAAGCAAACAAACGGCGAGTACATAGCCAAGGATCCAGTTTTAGCCAAGTACCAGGCCCTGGTCCAAAGCTACCTCACCTTGATACCAAAAACCCAAGTCATCCAAATCTGCAGAGAGGAGAATTCAGAAGCTGATACACCATCTAAACTTGTTCAAAATTCATCAGACCTGGATTGCTCCGTCTACTTCGAAGAATTGCAGAAACCAAGCATTGAAGCTGAAGAGGTCATGGAAATAGACAACAGTCCGAATTGGATGACTCCATTTATTAACACCTGGAAAAGGGAGAGCTCCCGGAAGATAAAGGGAAGCCTCAAAGGTTAAAAGCCAAAGCTTCAAAATTCTTCATCGAAGAGGGTATACTCTATCGCCGGACCTTCTCCTCCCCAATCCTGAAGTGCATAGGCCCAGGAGAGGCACAGTACTGTCTTATGGAAGTTCATGAAGGAATATGCGGGGATCATATGTCCGCAAAGGCCCTAGCTCATAAAATCATAAGACAGGGGTACTACTGGCCTACCATCCACCAGGATGCAATAGACTTTGTGAAAAAGTGCAAGGAATGTCAGTTATTCAGCAATGTCACCCGGATGAGCCCAGTCCTACCCTCCTCAGTCTTGTCACCAATCTCATTTGCCGTATGGGGCATCGATATCATGGGACCCTTCCCCAGGGCCAAAGGAGACCTCAGGTACTTATTAGTCTCAATTGATTACATGACAAAATGGGTAGAAGCAAAGGCCATGAGAATAATAAAGCAGCAAGATTGCATCAAATTCATGAACAACATCCTGATGAGGTTCGGGATCCCGAGAGTACTAGTCTCAGACAATGGGCCACAGTTCGTTGGTTCAGAGTTCAAATCCTACCTTCAAGAATGGGGCATCCGGCATAAAAAATCATTTGTAGCCTACCCTCAAGGGAATGGCCAAGTTGAAGTAACCAATCGAATACTTCTCAGGGGGATAGAGAAGAGGCTCAGGGAAAGCAAAACCAAATGGCCAGAAGAATTGCCTAATGTACTCTTGGCATACAGAACAAGCCCACGAACAAGCACAGGAGAAACCCCCTTCAAACTGGCTTATGGAACTGAAGTCATGCTACCAATTGAAGTAGGATCCCCCTCCCACCGAGCAATCAATTTTGATGAGATAGCAAATTAGGAGGGGCTCAGGACAAATATTGAGCTAATTGATGAAGTCCGAGACCAGGCGGTGGCAAGAATGGAAAAGTATAAGGAGAAAACAAAATAGCACTTCAGCAAGAAGTCCCGGGTCAAAAACTTTCAAGTTGGAGACTTGGTCCTTCGAGACACGGAAGCTTCAGATCCCACCAAGACTGGGAAGCTAATGCCAAGGTGGGAAGGCCCATACAAAGTCAAGGAAGTTCTAAGGCCAGGAACATACAAGCTCATGAACATGGATGAGTCTGAGATACCAAATACATGGCATGGACTCAGGCTCAGAAAATTTTATCAGTAGAAGAAGCAACCAAAAGCAACCAAAACTTGTAGCCTATTGCAAGCAACCAACCTATGATCCCATATTTTGTATGAAGAAAATTTTAAGTCAATGAAAAGAATTTTCCTTTCTTAGAAAGTTATTACTTTTAAATTACTAGTAAACAAAGCAAAAAACAATCCGGATATAGTCTCATAACCGGATTCAAAGCAAAAAAAAAAAACAACCACTATTTGCTTAAAAAATTTCTAAGTAATAGAGCAATCATCAACCCGGGTGGGCATCACGCCCGGGTTGAGAGCAAATTCGAAAGCAAAAACCAACACGGATAAGCATTCCAATCCGGGCTGGAAACAACCATTATATACTCATATTTTCTAAGCACATAAAATAAACAAGCAAACATCAACCCGGGTGGGTATCATGCCCGGATTGAGAGCAAATTTGAAAGCAAAAATCAACCCGGATAAGCATTCGAATCCAGATTAAAAGCAACCGTTATGTACTCATTTTTTCAAAGTACATTAAGCAAACAAGCAAACATCAATCTGGGTTGGTATCATACCCGGATTAAAGCGAAAATACAAAAGCAAAGTCAACCCGGATAAGGTTTCATACCCGGAATAACCCGGATATAAAACCAATCCGGCTTGGGGTCCTTAGCCACAGCCCGGATCAAGAGCATTAGTGCAAGGATCCGGACTGCTCATAAAAACGAAAAATATAGATGGAAGGAAAGAAAATATTTTTTGCAATTGAAGGAAAGGTCAAGGAAACAAGAGTAAAATTAAAACCATAATTTGGATTGCCATCAATCCGGGACAAGTTCAAACATTACAAACAACCCAAGTTCAAGTGCGAAAATCACAAATCCTAGTAAAAGAAAAATTACATGGTTGGGCCCGAGAAGCTTATCAAGGCTGGTCCGGATCTAAAGGAAGCTGGGGGTGGGGTCGTCGTAGGGTTCCGGTTCCCCCTGACCCTGCTCAACTGCAGCCTTCGCAACGAGAAACTCTTAGATAAAGCTCTCCCAGGATGCCAAGGGGTCGGTCTTGATATAACGCTCAGCAACAACCCAGGATCTGCAGACTTCAGGCACCCCAGCTTGGGCAACCTCGAAATCATGGACATCGCTGGCCTTGAATTGGCAATTATAGCTTCCTTGCTCAAGTTTTCCTTGGCAGCGAGTTAAGCTTTGAGCCTCTCTACTTCTTTGGCAAGCCCCTCAGCCCGGTCCTCCGCAATCTTCAGCTTCTCATTCAACCCGGATTCAACAGTCTGGAATCCCTCCCGGGCTTCCTCCAGCTCTCCCTGCAGAGTATCAGCCCGTATCTTCTGAATATTAGTCCGGTTGTTGGCCTCCCGGACCTCCGTAAAGGCAACATCTGAGCAGATAGATATGGCACTCCCGAGCAGATAAAAGATAAAAATAAACTAAGTATAGAACAAAATGGGGGGCACAATCCGGAACCAATTTTAAATACCTGCCCTCATTGCCCAGTAACCCTCTTCAAGGCAGCCGCCATGCTGTATCCCTCAACCTCCTCCCAGTCATCTTCGGAAGGGATACTGGACATGAACTCGGCTAGGTCGACCAGAGATTTGGTACCTATCTTCACGGCCTCTCCATCTGGCCCTCTGCCTTCCGAATCACATACGACCCGGTTGGAAACCACAGCTTTGCCCCGGGGGGCTTGGTCGGGACGGACTTTCTTTTCTTCCTCAGAGGGTCATCACCACCCGGAATCTCCTGGACCTCAGGCTCAGACTCATGGCCCGGATCCGGGATGTTCTGAGGGACGGAGGATTCGGCTCCTCCCTCAATATCTGCGGAACCAGATCCGGGACTCGGGGCTCCCTTACTTGTCTTAAAGGCCAACCCAAGAGTGTTGAAAGCAGCAACATAAGCAGAAGAAGACATGATTTTTAGGAAATTACGGTTGAAATAAGGAAAACCTGCAGAAATGAAACAAAAGGAGATTAAATTCCGGATCAAAGGCAAAAAACTTAATTAAACAGATTACAAGTAAAGCAAACTGAACCTTGATCCGGATCATCAAGCAAAATAATAGAGATCCGGATCAAAGGTAAAAAACTTATGCAAACAGAGTACAAGCAAACTGAACCTTGATCCGGATCATTAAGCAGAATAATAGAGATCTGGATCAAAGGCGAACAACTCATGCAAACAGGTTACAGAGAAGCAAACTGGACCTTGATCCGGATCATCAAGCAGAACAATAGAGACCCGGATCAAGGACCAGGCAAACATTCTATCAAAACTAGCAAGTAAAAAGGAAAAGAAAGCATGATCCAGTCGGGGGAGGGGATCCGGATAAAGGGCAGCATAGATTAAGGAAACTTACAGCCAAGATTAAAAAGCAGCTTATGGTTCATAAATGTGTCCCGAGTCAGCTGGAACTCGAGAGATTCACAGAAACATCTGATTTGAGTAACAGCCTGGTCTTCAAGCACAGCCGGGTTGAACTTAGTTTGAACTCCCTCAGTTGTAAAATAGGGGAGATAAGCCAAGTCATATGTAACACCCCCAAATCCGGGGTCGGGGATCCGGGTTGTCACGAGTTCCATTTCCCTTAATAATACTTAATCTTAATAATCAACCAACTACTGCGTACTGTGACCCCACAATATACACACACACACCACAAGTTATAGTCTCAGAGATGAATACCAAAAATAACACAAGTCGTTTTATTCCACAATTATAAGCCATTACACCTCAAAAGGGTTTCTAAATAAATTTACATTTCTTTGCCATTATTACAATTCATAAATATACATAAATCTGGTACATCAGAAGTTGAAAGCCTAGCCTATTGGTAGAGCCTACCTCGGCTATAACGACATCAACGCCTACAGAAAACTGTGAAACGTTTCCTAACCGCTTGTGAATCGGGAGCTTGGTCCTGTTCATCTTTTCTATCTGTTGTTGTGTGATGAAAGAAGAAAGCAAGGGTGAGCAATAAGCCCACTAAAATAATATGTATAATGATTAACAATATATGAGCATTCTCATAGTACTCATGAAAGTCTTCGTCAAGAGAAAATGAACCAAGCTGATATCTTAACGCGACCAAGTCGCAAAATATTCAATATATATACATATATACTTTTCACAATCTTTGAAATCCTCTGACATGTATAATATACACAGAGTTCCAGTTTATAACTGTATAAAAATATCGTTGCAAGGTGATCTAATATATCTGACCTTGTCTCAACGTTTTCCTGAAACCTTTGTCATTCATAAGACAATCATTAACTAGATATAAGTTTAAAAGATGAAGTTACAAGATACTCCAATATACTTATATCTTTTCCGAATACTACTTGAACTACCTGAAAGAATTTACGGATGAGCGGAAGCGTGAAATAACATTTATTCCGTAAAAACCATATACCGCACATATAGAAAAACGTATAAAAAGGAAAAACTGAGGAATCGAAATCATACCTCGTGAATCGAAGCTTTATAAAATTGGAGTGCTAGCAGTTGCTCCTCAGTGTGTGAAGTACTCTACCGGTATCCACCAAGAACGATCCTCTTCGATGAACCTTTTATAAAACCGAGCTTTTATAAAATGGAGTTTTGAGAGAGAGAGAGAGGAAGAAGATGGAGGCTAGGGTTTTCACAAAACCAAAATTGTGTGTTAATCCAATGAGCCATTCATCTCATTCTATTTATAGGGCTCTCCTAGGGTTTTATAATATATCTTTATATATATTAACCCCCACATTTTATCTTCATAAAATGCTTTAATAATAATTAAAACTATTTTAATCATTATTTCTTTTTCTTAACTATTTAGAAAATAATTCTCTCTCATTATTTCATCAAAGAAAATATTCTTTTATGGTGTGACCCTGTAGGTTCAATATTATGCCGGTAGTAGAAATAAATAATAATAAACTTTTATTAATTATTTACATGAATACTAAAATTTACTAAATATAATTAACTGATTAATTATATTTATTTTACATCGTGAGTGATGCTTCTCAACATATCGCGACTATCCGGATAATATGAATTCACTGCTTAGAATATCAAGAACCTGTCAGTGACTAGTTACCGTACAATGAATTCCTTCTACCCTTATAATATCCCGAATAAATACAAGACATGGATCTCGTGTCAAGCCTATCAAATTTAATCATATAATTTCTTATTCATAATGCAAAGTTCATATTAATGCAAATTAGAAACTCCTTTCTAATTTCATACACTCTGGCCAGAGATTCCAGAACTCGCATACTAAGAATAACATAGGATATTCTCTTCCTATACTGGAAGGGGTAGATCCTCTATTGACGTTAACTATCTCTATACACAAATCCCTATGCCCAGAATAGACCTAATGGATGTCCTTGAGACTAAGGACTAAACCAATGCACAGTTCATTATATATAAGATACCTTTAACGATCTCAAGTCTAAGGACACTTGTACAACTATCACTCAGTGAATAACTATTGACACGTGAGTAATCTCCATTAGTTGTTCAACTTATCGAGTCATGTTCAGTGAACTTATTCCCTAATAAGCACCTACATACTAGCTATAGTGTCACCACACAAATGCCTATGAGAACAGACATCCTCCTGAAGGGAACAAGCATAGTATGTACCAATCTTTGCGGATTATTAATTACCAGTTAGTAATCCTATGACCAGGAACTATTTAAGTTTAGAGTTATCATCTTTTAGGTCTCACTATTATGATCTCATCATAATCCATAAAAAGCTTTACTCTAAACTATGGTATATCTTATTTAAACACTTAAATAGATAGAGCCCGTAATAAAAACAAAACAAGTCTTTTATTAATATCAATGAAATCAAAACAGATTACATAAAAGTTATTCCTAGATCCTCATACGTGATTGGACTTAGGACATATCTCTTTCAATATCCCACTTGTACTAAAGCCAATCACTCTGGTATCTAATACCCATCTTGTCTTTATGACGATCAAAGTGACTTTCAGAAAGTGGCTTTGTGAGTGGGTCTGTTATGTTGTTATGTGTGTCAACTCTCTTTCAATACAATACAAGAAATGTTACCGCTAACCCTTTTGTAGATACATGGTTCATCTACGTTTTTGATAAAACCAAACTCTTTGATTGTCTCATCAAAATGGATGTTCCATCTACGAGAAGCTTCCTTTAAACCACATATGGTTCCCAGCAGCTTACACACTAGGTTTTCATTTCCCTTGGAAAGAAAACCATCTGGCCATTTGCCAGATCTCATAGTCGTAGTAAGCAGCAATCGCAAGCAAAATCCGAACTAATTTTAACAGGGCTACAGGTAAAAGGTTTCATCAAAGTCAATCCATTGCCTTTGTTTGAATCCTTTTGCCACAAGCCTGGCTTTAAAGGTCTCCACCTGGCCATCTGCTCTAATCTTTCTTTTGTATACCGTATACATAGATTCCATTTCGGATTTCCTGGCACTTTGCCATTTCTCTGAGTCAACACTACTCATAGCGTCATTATAGGTCATAGGGTCGTCATCATCAATGATTGACAACTCATTGTCATTCTCAATGACAAGGCCATAATACCTCTCAGGTTGGCGAGACATTCTCCCTGACCTACGAATGGGCTGTTCCACAGAAGGTTGTTCAGTCTGAACAGGTGTTTCCACTTGATTCGTAGTAGTTTGTGTTTCTTGAACTTCATCAAGTTCAATTTTGCTCCCACTGTTTCCTTCAAGGATAAACTGCTTTCCAAGAAAGTAGCATGTCTGGAGACAAACACCCTATGATCGGTGTAAAAGTAATACCCTAAAGTCTCTTTAGGATATCCCACAAAACTACATTTTACGGATCGAGATTCCAGCTTATCTGGGTCAACTTTCTTGACATAAGCTGGACATCCCCAAATCTTAACATGTTTAAGACTCGGTTTCCTTTCTTTCCATATCTCATATGGAGTTTTAGGGACAGATTTAGAAGGCACCTTATTCAGTAAATATGCTGAGGTTTCCAATGCATAACCCCATAAGAATACTGGAAGATTCGCATAGCTCATCATGGACCGAACCATGTCTAACAAAGTTCGATTTCTCCTTTCAGATACCAATCTGGAGGAGTCCACTGGGAGACTATACCCTTTTCTTTGAGATAATTCAGAAACTCTCCATTCAAGTATTCACCACCTCGATCTGATCGAAGAGTTATAATACCATTTTGGTTTGTTTCTCCACTTCATACTTATACTCTTTGAACTTTTCAAAGGCATCAGACTTGTGTTTCATCAAACACATATCTGAATCTAGATCTATCATCTATGAAAGTAATGAAGTATGAAAATCCACCCATGGCTTGCGTAGACATCGGTCCTCACACATCTGTGTGTACCAATCCTAGCAAATCTGCAGCCCTCTCTCCATGTCCACTAAATGGAGATTTGGTCATTTTACCCAATAGACAAGACTCGCATGTAGGATATGATTCAAAATCAAAAGGGGTCAAGTAACCCTTCCTTATGCAATGTCCGCAGTCTATTTTCACTAATATGACCAAGTCTGCAATGCCAAAAGAAAGTGAGATTTTCATCATCCCTTTTCTTTTATTAGTTTGTTCAATCTGAAGTAAATTATGTCACAAACATACAGACCATTATTTAAAATACCACGTCAATAAAGAATATTATCTCTAAGGATAGAACATTCATTATTCTTAATAATAAAATGAAAAACCATCCAAATTCAACATAGGAATAGAAACAATATTCCTTACAATCGAGGAAACAAAATAACAATTATTTCAAACAATAGTCTTCCCGTAGGCATATGTAAATGAAATGATCCTACATCTTCAGCAGCAACTCTTGCTCCATTTCTCATCAGTAGAATCACCTCCTCTTCCTCAAGAGTCCTACTTCTCCTTAGTCCCTGCAACGAATTGCAGATGTAAGAACCACAGGCGGTATCTAATACCCAAGTAGAAATTTGACTTAATGACATATTCATTTCTATCATGAACATACCTGAATCAGAAGCGGTAGTCTCACTCCCCTTCTTCTTCTTCAACTCTGCAAGGTAAACCTTACAGTTCCTCTTCCAGTGCCCCACCTTGTTACAGTGAAAGCAAACAACTTTACTCTTGGGGTCTTCAGCTTTTGGTGGAACCGGCTTTTCTTCACCTACTTTCTTCTTCTTGGAAGGGTTCCTCTTCCTTTTCTTAGGATTGGAACCTTCACCAATTAGAAGAACAGAGCTCTTCTTGGGGGGAAATTCAATTCCGTAGTCTTCAACATGTTGTGGAGTTCAGCCAGGCTGACATCCAGCTTATTCATGTGAAAGTTCACAACAAACTGCGAAAATGAACTCGGAAGTGATTGCAAGATCAAGTCTTGGCTCAGCTCCCCATCCATGGCAAAACCAAGTTGTCCAAGACGTTCAATCAAATTGATCATCTTAAGTACATGGTCATTCACGGATGATCCCTCAGACATCCTACAACCGAACAGCTCCTTCGATATCTCATATCGAGTTGTCCTCCCTGCCACATCATACAACTCTTGTAGATGCATTAGGATAGTGTGAGCATCCATATGCTCATGTTGCTTCTGTAGCTCAATGTTCATGGAAGCTAGCATGATGCATTGATCAACATTTGCATCATCTATCCACTTACGATACACAACATATTCATCATTATGTGCATCGTTAGCAGGTTCAGTAGGCTTAGGTGAGTCAAGCACATATTCCAGCTTCTCCACCCTGAGAACAATTCTCAAGTTCCGAAGCCAGTCAGCAAAATTAGGACCGGTCAACTTGTGAGCATCTAGTATACTCCGGAGTGATAGTGCAGAAGACATAACGAATATAGTAAATCTGTAAATAATAAACACATAACAACACTTAGCAAATATTCAATTTTATTTCAAAACACTATATGAATTGGGTCTTTATTCATAAGTGGCTCCCACTAGTTTATCTAATTTATACACCCCCTAAGTGAAAATTAGGCATTCATAATACTAGTGGGAATAGGGATCCTATATTCCATTACACAACCTCGGCTGTAGCACGAAACTTCATGTGATGTTCAATAGGCAGACAACTCTTGTCAATTACATCTTATGTTATTCCCTAATATAATTTTAGCCTCTTGAATAATTGAGTCACGGATGTAGCACGACAAACTCAATATTCTAAGTCAAGTCTAACCCAACATTTCGTACAATTGAATCAGTCTCCAATGGCCCACGGCTGTAGCACGTAACGACCTTTAGAATCTAATTCAATGTACACATCTCTACGTAATAGACAAGTATTTCTTATTTCGAAATCAAAGCCCTCGGCTGTAGCACGAAACGACAATGATTTAAAAATAAGAACCACTTTCTATCATGTTGGAAGGCTATGACCGACACAAGCCCGTTGTGTCATTGGCCAATTACTACTTGATATTATTTAATTTTAGAGGGATTATATTACGTTACAATCATAATCATATTATAAAGAGATTCTTCCTTTTAAATTAAATATTTCAAATCAATAATCGATAATCAGATGATTCCCAGATCGGGTGGAGCATTGTCAAGAGGCGTCACTTAATAACCCTTTCTTACAGATAGAAATCTGTTGTTGACAGAATCATCCTTTCTCTCAAAATTGAAAATTCATATTTAATTACGTGTTTCATAAACACAAAAATCTCGTTATTGTATTCATAATATTATTGTCAAGACAAGAAACGATTCCTATTCTAGATTTTCTAGAGCACGCCTTATATTGATTTAAGTTCACCTAAATCTATCATCACATGGTAAACACAGGCATATATCTCATATATAAAATAAATAAACAAGTAAGCAAGCAAGTAATATCATGTCACACATTGATATAATGATGTATGGATTTATTATAGCATTTAAAAGCAATTAAAATAATTAAAACATGCTTTAAAACACTTTCGGGAATATAAACAGTTCAAAACTTTTATATAAAAAATATATGACCACTCCATTAGATCCGTCTCGAAAAAATGAATCCAACGATATATTGCACGCCCAAAACGGAGTTACGAAACTCCCAAAAATCAAATTTTAAAAGGACAGATGGGCTGTAACGCATTACAGGATTGCGTTACAATCCCTGTAACGCATTCTGGTAATGCGTTACAGCCCTTTTAAACCATTAAAGGGTGTAACGCATCCCAGAAATGCGTAACAGGGTGTAACGCATTCCGGGAATGCACAACACCCCCCGCGCGTGCGCCTCACGCGCCCGCACCTGACCGTTGCAGCAGCAGCAGGTTTTTTTTTTGTGTTGTTCCTTCTTCCTACCGTTTCCTTTTGCTGCTGTTACAATTAGGAGATGTAACCCCCTTTCCCTTTACTCCCTTATTAATAACTCTTTATTAATATTATTATTATTTTAATTTTATTATTAATAAATTAATTAACAGTTAATTAATAAATTAATAAAAATAAAAATAATATGATTTCTTAAATCAGGGAGTAGCAGAAAAATACCAAATCAGCCATGGGTCCTTGTGCAAATTTTAATCATAATTATTCACATGCATAATTATTTTATGAATTTTAATTAAAACAATATCAAAAAATTCATAACAAATAATCTACACATCACAAAATTATGAAAAAAATATCTAGATGATCTACAACACTTGTAGAACCCAGATCAGTAGTCAAAATCTCATGCAAAAATTATTTCGAATTAATTCATAATTAAATCCAAATAAACTTGCAAAAATCATAATAAATCCATACATGCATAAAAAAAATCTGAAATTTTTTATATGAATCTCTATATGCAGAACCTAGCTCTGATGCCAATTAAGGAATTTACAGATGAGCGGAAGCGTGAAATAACATTTATTCCGTAAAAACCATATACCGCACATATAGAAAAACGTATAAAAGGGAAAAACTGAGGAATCGAAATCATACCTCGTGAATCGAAGCTTTATAAAATTGGAGTGCTAGCAGTTGCTCCTCAATGTGTGAAGCACTCTACGGTATCCACCAAGAACGATCCTCTTCGATGAACCTTTTATAAAACCGAGCTTTTATAAAATGGAGTTTTGAGAGAGAGAGAGAGAGGAAGAAGATGGAGGCTAGGGTTTTCACAAAACCAAAATTGTATGTTAATCCAATGAGCCATCCATCTCATTCTATTTATAGGGCTCTCCTAGGGTTTTATAATATATCTTTATATATATTAACCCCCACATTTTATCTTCATAAAATGCTTTAATAATAATTAAAATTATTTTAATCATTATTTCTTTTTCTTAACTATTTAGAAAATAATTCTCTCTCTCATTATTTCATCAAAGAAAATATTTTTTTATGGTGTGACCCTGTAGGTTCAATATTATGCCGGTAGTAGAAATAAATAATAATAAACTTTTATTAATTATTTACATGAATACTAAAATTCACTAAATATAATTAACTGATTAATTATATTTATTCTACATCGTGAGTGATGCTTCTCAACATATCGCGACTATCCGGATAATATGAATTCACAGCTTAGAATATCAAGAACCTGTCAGTGACTAGTTACCGTACAATGAATTTCTTCTACCCTTATAATATCCCGAATAAATACAAGGCATGGATCTCGTGTCAAGCCTATCAAATTTAATCATATGATTTCTTATTCATAATGCAAAGTTCATATTAATGCAAATTAGAAACTCCTTTCTAATTTCATACACTCTGGCCAGAGATTCCAGAACTCGCATACTAAGAATAACATAGGATATTCTCTTCCTATACTGGAAGGGGTAGATCCTCTATTGACGTTAACTATCTCTATACACAAATCCCTATGCCCAGAATAGACCTAATGGATGTCCTTGAGACTAAGGACTAAACCAATGCACAATTCATTATATATAAGATACCTTTAACGATCTCAAGTCTAAGGACACTTGTACAACTATCACTTAGTGAATAACTATTGACACGTGAGTAATCTCCATTAGTTGTTCAACTTATCGAGTCATGTTCAGTGAACTTATTCCCTAATAAGCACCTACATACTAGCTATAGTGTCACCACACAAATGCCTATGAGAACAGACATCCTCCTGAAGGGAGCAAGCATAGTATGTACCAATCTTTTCGGATTATTAATTACCAGTTAGTAATCCTATGACCTGGAACTATTTAAGTTTAGAGTTATCATCTTTTAGGTCTCACTATTATGATCTCATCATAATCCATAAAAAGCTTTACTCTAAACTATGGTATATCTTATGGTATATCTTATTTAAACACTTAAATAGATAGAGCCCGTAATAAAAACAAAACAAGTCTTTTATTAATATCAATGAAATCAAAACAGATTACATAAAAGTTATTCATAAATCCTCATACGTGATTGAACTTAGGACATATCACTTTCACTACCACCGTTCAATGTATAAATAGTTCATCCCATAGATTAGACTACAAGACAAAACTTGTATAGAATCAATCTTTAAAATATCATCAAAATAAAATGAAGTTACGAGATACTTCATTTGATGCAAACATCATTTTAAAAACTGTTCCCTGCCAACACTCCACAATCGCCCAACCGTAGCCTTCCTATCGAAGTGCTCTGGGTAGTGTTGCAGAAATATCCAATTGGATGATGAACTCATTACGGGAGTTTTGCCGCGCCAGAAAGACCACTTACGATGATCAGTCGTAGTAGTACAATCCCACCATTTTCTACATATAGAGGAGAACCTGTCGGATTTACTTGTCAACCGAACACTGGACTTCTAAGGAATGTACCGTCTTAGCGAAACTTCCAGGCCATTTGGGCCAATATAATAAGGCTGGGCCGGCGCCACTCGACCACTTACGCCACTCCTAGTTTAGATGAAATCCATGACTCTGAAACGTAAAGCTTGTCCCCACTTTCCCCAAGTAGAAACTTGTTGATACGGCTCCACCAAGAAGTCGTATCTAGTTGGAAAGGGAAACTCACCGATATTTCCCAAGTGATGCCTGTTAATCGATTAACTTGTTCCAAGAATTTTACTTCTCGAGTATTGGGTAAGTAATCAAAACTCTTTTATCAAAATAGCAACCTGGTTGCGAATATAAAACACACCACAGAGCCGGATCCCTCAGGTTTTAAGTGAATATTTAAATCCCCTTTGAAAGGAAGATCTTAAATATATAAAAAAATGAGTTTTGGGGTCCCCTCTAACTTTTTAAATCATTTTGAAGCCTCGCAAACATTTTTAAGAATATTTGGAGTAGTGTTGATTTAATGGAATAAATCAGTCCCAATTTATTAGAAAATATCCTAATATTATTATTTAAATAATATTCTCATAAAGAATAATCTTTATAAAAATAATTGAAGTAGAAGTTTTAAAACTTATACTTGCAATGAATATTAAATAACCAAAGATATACTTATACAAAGTACTATCTTTATTTGAATAATCAAAAGTAAGTTTGATTATCGACACATTATTCTTTAATAAAATTAAGAATAATAACTAGTAAATAATCGGAGTCATAAGTCCTCTAATGAATATTCAAATAATAATATTCATTAATAAATTAAGCGGAGTCATAAGTCCTCTAATGAATATTCAAAATAATATTCATTAATAAAATAAACGGGGTCATAAGCCCTCGAATGAATATTCAAAATAATATTCATTAATAAAATAAACGGGGTCATAAGCCCTCGAATGAATATTCAAAATAATATTCATTAATAAAATAAAGTTATCGAATAAATCTTATTCGATTCATAGTTTTGAAAACTATACCTATATATATACATAAATATATATAATATACTCGGGAGCATCGACTCCCGGTTTTAGAAAAATATTCACCTTTGGGTCCCCTATACTAAGGGTATATGCAAATACCGCTTATCTCTAGCATAGGTATTATTAACTGAATCAACAGATATACGCATCAAGGATACGAAACAGGCATGCATATATACCATATCACATGCTACAATATATCGCAAGAATTTGCTAATTAACCATCATGCATCTATCATAAGATAATGCATATACATATGTATACATCACAACAACAGTATAACGGGTAGAAAACTTGCCTGAGTGCTCCCGGATAGACTTAAGCTTAGAGTGGGTCCGATAACCTATGAACAACAACATAAGTCGGAATTAAACCCCGGTCACTTAAGAAACTAGACTTTAACCATTTAGAGTCCTAACGTTCACTTTCGCGCTTAACGATTCACTTAAGTCGCTCGAGTACCCTCGGCTCCACCATTTTTAATAAATTAACCATTAAGAGTTTTAAGGCGATTCTTTCGCGAGTGCCTTACCAACTGCCTAATACTCTTTACATAATTGTTTCATACTCCAATTAGTCATTTTAGGTCTTTAACCTATGTTTCAAAGTAAGGCGAGGGATAATGATTCGTTCGCGAAATGATGTTACTTAAAACGGTCGTTTCTCCTAAACCGTACATCGAAATCAAACGAACCACATATCAAAACGAAGCTCGTACATGAACTATCTAATCATGGCAATGGTCAAAACCTAGCAGTGAGTTCACGGGTCCTAATGTTAAGAACAAAAACAGCCTAAAGTAAATCGGACATTACGACGGCTATGTTTACGCGATTACCCAAATTTAAAGTCCTTATCCAAGCTTAATCTACACAAAAACTCAAGAACAAAAATTTTAGTTCTTGAAAAACACTATTCACCATCTTCTTCCATGATTTTTAGGAAGAGATTGTGAAGGAATTTGGAGCTTAGATTCATAGGATAACTATATCTAAGTACAAGGAACCTTGGATAATTACCTCACGATTTAACAAGGCTTGGATCTTGTATTTTGGAATTTTCCTCTTTGAAAAAGAAGAAAAGCCTAGAGCTCTTCTTGAAAATGGAGGTGTTTTGTGTTTTTTGATGAAAATGAAATGTTTTGGCTTGGTTGGTTGCTTTTGATTTGATTAATTACCTTTTTACCCATGAAAAATTGTGTGGTTATTAATCAACCACACCTCCTTCCCTTATGTCATGCTTATGTCACCTTTCCTATGTCATCTTGTTACACTTGTCTTCCTCTTGTTGTGTGATGACATCATCATCCACTAACCTCCTTGATTAACTCTTAATTACTTGGCTAATGACCGCTGATCTGTTATACGGTTCGCTTAACTTTCGTTTTCGTTTATCGTTTGAGGGATCATACCCGGAAACTTATTACTTGGGTTTCCTTAACCTTTCTCAATACATTATATTCCTTTTATGATCCTCTCTTATAATCCTTGAATTTAAATCCTTTTTTTTATCCTGTTACCTTATACTCAATTCTTTCGGTATCTGGTGGATTTTCGGGAAAAAAATCAAAGGGTTCAGATTTGAATTCTGACGATCTTTACATACACTTATATACCACATAGAGTACTAATAATATCCCAGAAGATCAATAAAAGAACCCCTACATAGTGTGGCATGAAAAGTTTTCTTATTCAGCATAATCAGCAAAGCACTATTCATAAGGGTTTCAAAAATTCCAAAAATTGGGGTTATTATAGTCTCCCCTCCTTAAAAGGATTCCGTCCCGGAATCAGATAGAAAATGAGTAGGGATACTTTCTTAACATTGCACTTTCTAACTCTTACATAATTTTCCCACATTATGGTTCTACCATCAAACTCTGACTAGTTTGATAACTCTTCTCCTAAGTATTTGTCCATTTTTGATCTATAACCCTTCCTGGTTGCTCCATGTAGGTTACGTCTGGTTGCATGTCTATGCGCTCATATGCCCCTATTTATCTAGCATCCGAATTACACTTCCTTAACATTGATACGCGGAACACGTTATGAACTTGCTACATGTTCGGGGGTAGGGCTAGCTCATATGCTAACTTCCCAATACGTCTTAATATATCCAAGGGTCCAACAATTTGTGGACTTAGCTTTCCTTTCTTTCCAAACCTCATCAATCATTTCCAAGGGATACCTATAACATTAATAGGTCCCCTATTTCATACTCTTTGTCCTTTCGAGTCAAATCAGCATACCTCTTATGTCCATCTTGGGTTACTCCCAGCCGTCCTCTGATTAGATCTATTATATTCTTGGTCCTTTGGACCACTGCTGGTCCGAGCATCTTGCGCTTTACAACTTCATCCTAACATAAGGGAGATCGACATTGGCTTCCCTCAAAGATGTCATAAGACGACATCTCGATACCTGACATACGATCTATTATCGTGAGAAAACTCATCTACGTTAAGTGATCATTCCAAATTCTTCCAAGTCTATTGCACAGACTCTTATTATAGCTTTTAGCATTAGAGCTTTTGCTTCTCAATACTCATTCATTTCCAGTTCGTAATCGCTACTACCTTCCGTTCCTAATATTATACTGGTTATACTTTTGCTCGTTAGCGTTCTATAACCTTTTAATAACCACGTCAACCTTAGTATCACGAACGTGTTTCCATTCCGAATACCACCATAACTTTACTACTCCTTTTTCAGCTGTTTCTATTTTCCCAAAGTTTGATCAATCATATAGAAGTAAAGGAATTTGTTGAGAGATCACTATGATCATGAACACTTGTTCTATTGCATAGTTAGTACAGAAGGTGGCCAGGCTTTAGTACTTGACAAGCAATTAAACAATAGATGGTATCCAACTAGGCTTATATCACACAGATAGATAGTCATTCGGCAATACCTCCCCTTCTGGAAGGGTTGTTCTTCTCAGTTTATATGAAATGAAAAGAAGAGAAAAGAACAAATTGAAGAGAATTGTATATATGTAAAAAAAATACTGCCACAAAATATCTGGCTTGGAATCTACCTCTGAACTATAGAGGTTTGTCATAGGAGAACAAAACATATATGTATTTATATCAACATCAAATATTATAGCATCGTATTTCACATGCCTAAATATTTTGCTATTCTATCCATCCTTCTATGGACCCATTCTCTTCCTCGAGCTCATAAACACTCACCTTTGAAACTCCCTCGACATCGAAACTCGAATCTGGGACCTCATTCTAGACATCATCGTTACTAGAATTTTATGCTTGCACTGCAACCTTCCTCGTATAGTAATACGACTCTCTATTGATAGAAGGAATAAATATTCAATAGGTAAATAATCGACCTAGTTTTTCTATCAAAGATAACTTATACATCAACATGACCCGATTAGTGGTACTCAATCTCAACATCCATTCCAATACAACTCTCACGGTTGTGATCAGCTCATTGCTCGCAGAATCATTGCTGCATTACTATGGTCCACCACTGACCTACTGTCGTCATTCACTTTCCATGAAATCTTAATATCTAACTATACGGAGTCCATACATGTCGTATAGAATTCTTCTAAGGAGTTAACATAATCACCATTCATAATTCATGAAGAACACTCCAAATTCTGACGTACTTTCATGACATGAAGCAGATAAAATTACAGAAGAGTTTCAATCAAAGCAACGATAGCAGGTTAATACCATTCTTAATCATATGCCTTAAATAGAAGACTTAACTCAAAGGTTCGTCTAGTCCTTTTTGAAACATGGTCCTGGCTTATCTCAAGATAGTACCTTCTGAGATAGATAGCCCGCTCATGGCGATTACACGAATTAAACCTTTACCAACTACTATTACGGTTGGGTATTGCACAGTCATTAGAAGGAATGTCAATCTTCCAAACCATAATACAACCTTCACAGCTTTAACCATCATCATTGTATTCCTTTGGCACAAGCGCCTATAATTATCCTCTTACCTTTAAGGTGTCGGCCACCTCTTTGGCCTTTCCTGATAGTAAAATTTCCTTACAATCAATGTCATTTTAACCACCTCCAAATAAATTTTCTACCTCATTTCAATCACTGCTTATGTGAAGATGTTTTCCTTAAAATCTGATGAGTAAAAAAAATATCACCATTTTTCCATAAGTTATTGCCTCAGTCTTTAGAGGTTAATCACTGTCACGACTGACTCTCAATTATACTTAGAACATCTTTTATCTTAGGTCCTAATTGCCCTGAACAATTTCGACCTTTACTGGTTTGATCCATACTTTCTCGTGGTTTAACACGTGCCCCACTTGGCATCAGTATAATTACGTCATATTTCCTTTATCAACATTTCTATTCTTGAGAATTTTGAGTATTACCTTTTTCCTTGTAAAACCTCTAAGGTTATCCTTGAATCGTTCCTCCTGTATTCCCTAGATACAGGGCATATCAAGATACCATTTATTAATACCAGAATCATTATCTATATACTTCTGAAAAATTTATCCACTGATTCCTAAAGGTTGTTATTACCTTAATCATTTCCAATTCATACTTTCAAAACTCATACTATCCCTATTAAGGGTGAAATTCCAACCTTTATGCATTCCCCTAGGATTCATTTCAAGTTATCGGGGTTTTATCTTTAATTCCACCTTTACAAGATACTTACACTCTTCCATGGATAAATCAAGTCATTTATACTTGATAGATTACCTTATTCAATCATTCTCACTTCGATAGTCTATACTTAATTTCACAATAGCATCCTTATTCAAACTGAGGTCAACACATATGGCCTTCAAAAGATAACAAGGGTTACCCGCTTTTCTTTCCTAATTTGGTAATGATAACATGGATGTTCTGGAAGATATTGGTCGTGTTCAACGTGAACATCTTCTTAATAAATCCTCATTTTCTTCTGTTGTTTATCTCAGCAGTCATCTCAATGTTGGGATGTAACACCCCTCAGATCCGGGGTCGGGGATCCGGGTCGTCACGGTCTTTCTTTCCACAATATCACTTCACTTAATTAATAATAATAACCTTATATTGTGATCCCACACTAACACACACCACAACCCGTTATAGTCTCAGAGATGAAATTGAAATAAGTACAAGTCTTTGAATCCACAATTTAAAAGTTATTACAACCCAAAATGATTACTTGATAAATTTACAGTTAATTGCCATTATCTGCCACAAGTTATAATTATACATAATTGATTCTCAAAAATAGAATACCTGATCTACCAATAGATCTACCTCTGCAGCTATAGCAGCCACAACATCATCGGGAAGACGTGGGACGCTTCCCACGCGCTTGCGCTGGGTCTGCTGGAGTCTGGCCATCTTTCCTAACTGTTGTTGTGTGATGAAGAAATAAAGCAAGAGTGAGCCTTACAGCTCGCAAGATAATACATAGTGATAACAATAATATAAGTATCTAAATGGATACTTACTAGAATCTTTTATCATGTGTAAGATAATTACTTACTAGATATAAGTAAAAACAAGGGATGAAGTTACCAAATACTTCACTACACTTATATCATTTATAAAGCTACTTGAACTACCATTGTTCAAAGTATAATGAGCTTTCAACAGTTCATCACATAGATGAGACTACCAGACAAGATTTGAATAGATTAAATCTTTGAAATATTATTAAAGGAAATGAAGTTATGATATACTTCATTAAGTTCCAATATATATATCCACATATACATCTTCCTTATACAGTCCCTGAAAACCTCTGTCATGTAAAGTATGAACAGAGTTGCAATATCCAATAAATTTGGAAAGGAAAAGAATTTTGGCATAAACCAGATATCTTGCTGATCAGGCAAATATACCAATAAGTAACCTTTTCTACTAGTAGATGGACGAATTCCCCACTGGTCATCACCCTGGTCGCAATAGGACCTTATGATGGACTGCCACTCAGCCACTTATACATTTGATGGACTCCCACTGAGCCATTTACACTATCATGGACGTCCACTGAGCCCATGTTGCTTATGCCGACTCAATAGATGGACTTACTTCCCGAACGTTGGGTAAGTAATCAATTCATTTACCAAAACTGCAACCTTGTTGCGAATATAAAATACACCACAGAGCCGGATCCCTCAGGTTTTGAGCGAGTATTTAAATCCCCTTAAAAAGGAAGATCTTAAATATAAAAATGAGTTTTGGGATCCGCTCTAACTTTTAAAAATCATTTTGAAGACTCGAAAACACTTTAAAGAGTGTTTGGAGTAAAGCTGATTTAATGAAGTAAATCAGTCCCCATATATTTAGAAAATGTCTGAATATTATTATTTAAATAATATATTATTATTTAAATAATATTCTCATAAAGATAATCCTTATAAAAATAATCGAAGTAGAAGTATTAAAACTTATACTTGAAATGGATATTAAATAACCAAAGATATACTTATATGAAAGTACTATCTTTATTTGAATAATCGAAAATAAGTTTGATTATAGACACCTTATTCTTTAATAAAATAAAGAATATATTTCAGTAATAAGCGGAGTCATAATACCTCGAATGAATATTATAAATAATATTCATAAAATAAAGGAGTCATACATCCTCGAATGAATATCCAAGTAATATTCAATAATAATATAAAAGAGTCATAAGCCCTCGAATGAATATTTAAATAATATTCAAATAATAAAATAAAAGGAGTCATAAGTCCTCGAATGAATATTCAAAATAATATTCATTTAATAAAATAAAGAAGTCATAAGCCCTCGAATGAATATTCGTAATAATATTCATTAAATAAAATAAAGTTATCGAATAAACCTTATTCAATTAATAGTTTTGAAAACTATAACCATATATATATATATAAATATATATATATATATATACATATATACAAAATCTATTCGGGATCCTCGACTCCCGGTTTTAGAAAATGTTTTCACCCTTTGGGTCCCTATATTAAGGGTATATGCAAATTACCGCTATTCTCTAGCATAGGTATTATCAACTGAATCAACAGATATATATAGAAAGAATACGAAACAGGCATGCATATATATACCATAGCAGCATGCTTCAATATATTGCAACATTTGCTAATTAACCAACATGCATCTATCGCAAGATAATGCATATACATATATACATCACAACAACAGTTATAACGGGTAGAAAACTTTCCTGAGCGACTTGGGGTGATAAAAGGCTCGGGACGAGTCTGGTAACCTATAAACAACAAGTAAGTTGGATTTAAACCAAAGTCACTTGTAAATCTGTACTTTAACTAACTTAGACTATAACGCTTGTTTTGCGCTTATTGATTCTCTTAAGTCACTCGGGTACCCTCGGCTCCACCATTTTTTAATAATTTAACCTTTAAGAGTTTTAAGGCGATTCCTTCGCGAGTGTCTTACCAACTGCCTAACACACTTACCATAAATGTTTCATACATTAATTAACCCTTTTTGGTCTTTAACCTATGTTTCAAAGTAAGGCGAGAGGAAAAGTTTCGTTCGCGAAACGCCGTTACTTGAAACGGTCGTTTCTCCTAAACCGTGCATCGGAATCGAACGAACTACATATCAAAACGAAGCTCGTAACACGAGCTATCTATACATGGCAATGGTCATAATCTAGCAGGGGGTTCTTGGGTCCTAATGTTATGCACAAAAACAGTCTAAAGAAAATCGGACGTTACGACGGCTATGTTTACGCGATTTCCCAATTTTAAACCATTCAAAACCAACCACAATTCAACCTCAAATCAAACACACAACCAACATCCATCCTTATCTCATCATAACAGCCCCAATCAATTCAATTCCAACATTTATACTTATGCCTAAGCTTAACTTTAACTATACTTAAGTTCTTTTAATCAAAACAACAAGATTTACCATTCCATTTCAATACCACTTCAACCCAAACTCTAAACCACAAACATTAAGCTACAATATCACCATAATAATCAAAATCATCTTATTAAATATAGGAATCTAGGGTTTGGAGATGATATACCTTCCTTGAAGTGGTGGGAGGAGCTAGGAAGCCTTAAGAAGCTTTGAGAAGTCTTATGAATGCTTGGATCTTAAAGGAAAACAAGAAAAATTCAAGTCAAAAATCTTGAAAACACTATTCATTGTCTTCTTCATTGATTTAATGAAGAAGATTGAGAAAGAATTGATGGCTTAAACTCATGATATAGCCCTAACTATACATAAGGATGATTAGGGAATTAACTCACCAATTTAGGAAGCTTGGATCTTGAATTTTGAATTTCTCCTCCCTTTGCAATAGTAAAAGCCGAGAGCAAGCTTTGCTTGAATGAGAGAAATGATTTTTGTGTTTTGATGAAAATGATTTGCTTGGCTTGGTTGATTGGTTTTGTGTTTGTTTTAGTTAATTACCTATTTGCCCTTGATTTTGTGTGGTTAATAATCCACCACATCTCCTTCCTTCCCATGTCATGCCTATGTCATGTTGTGATGTCATCTTTCCCTCCTTGTCCTCTTCTCATTGGTTGGGTGACATCACTCTCTCTAATCCCTTTGCTTAACTTCCTAATTGTTTGCCTAATGACCGCTGATCTGCTATACGGTTCGCTTAACTTTCGTTTTTGTTTATCGTTTGAAGGATCATACCCGGGATCTTATTACTTAGGTTCCCATAACCTTTCTCAATACATTATATTCCTTTTTATGATCCTCTATTATAATCCTTTAATTTAAATCATTTTTATCCTGTTACCTTATACTCAATTCTCTCTGTATCTAGTGTATTTCCGGGAAAAACCAAAGTGTTCGGAATTGGATTCTGACGATCTTTACATACACTCATAAACCGTATAGAGTACTAATAAAATCTCAGAATATCCATAACAGAACCCCTACATAGTGTGGCATGGAAAGTTTTCTCATTCAGCTAAAACACTATTCACAAGGGTTACAAAAAGTTCAAAATTTTGGGGGTTATTACATGGGATGTCTCTCATACCTGGCGTCTCCCTTTCTGGGTATCATGCCACCGGTCTTACACTTCACATTCTTGAAGGTCACCTCCTTCATCCAATTTTCCTAATTTCCTACTTTCTTGTCTCCTCAGTCTATCCGCGTCTCATTATTTATCCTTCGAACTATCTCAAGGTTTTCTCGAATTCTCCCAACTTAAAGGGGGTACAATATGTACATCTCTTATGCCTTTAACCATCAACTTTAGCTCATAGTGAATCATCCCCATCCTGACGATCACATACTTTTCTATTTCTATTACTATGATTCTTTAGGGTTTCCTCATACTCAACTCCCTTATCATTCCTCAAACTCTATTGCCTTTATATTTCTTTCCACTTCAGTTTCTTTTTATTTTCCTTTCTCTTACAATCATTTCATGAACCCACTAATTATTTACTTCAAACATCACGTCGTTCTGGGATTCTTGTCCTCCGAACGAATCTTTACAACTTTTACAATCTTAGATTCATAATTTATCATATTTGTTCGCCTTTGTTCTGGCTTTTAAAGCTTTTACACTATCTTCCTAACCTTGGGATTTACTTTCCCGAAAACAATTGACTGAACTTTAATCAGTTTATTATAATCTCTTGCTCCGTGCCTTCCTTGGCCTTTCACCAGCGGGTGGCCTCTCTCTTAGGAGGGTAAGTGACAAAAATAGTCATTTAGAATCTCATATGATTCCTGTATTTCTTCTAGCCAGGCTCTCGCCTCTACTGGGTTCGCTTGTTCCTGGGAACTCTAAGAGCTTAGCGACTTAAAGGTCCTGAAAGAATTTCTCGCCGCATTGTTTCCTTGGGGTGGTGGTTAGGGATAATAGTCTAAGTTTTGTTTAGGCAGGTCCATGAATTGCCCAATAGGAGTACCATCCTGATTCTCCCTATCTTGTTCAACTTCTGTTTTCTCAGTATGAAATGTTCCACCCTTCTCCCATAATTGGGGTCATCCTACATGTTTTAAATCCTCATTTTCCACTTCATTATGTTCTGGGTTCCTTATATCTTAATTGCGACCTCCCTGATTATCACATTCAAGGTTTGCCCCTAATCTTATTCCTTGTGGGGGCATAATACTTGGAAAAATTTTGAGAATCTCTGGATATTTGTCTTACTTACTTTGCTTAAGTCTTTCCCTCGTTCAGTCTTTGCATGATTACAAATTATGAATTCTCTAAGTTCTATAAACTTCATGACACTCTCTTAAGTGTTAATAGTGCAATTAACAATATGATCTTATCACAAACAAACTGATCTGAACTGAAATTAACGAATATATACATAACCATTTGTTCGAGGGTACAACAACTGAACACATTAAAGAGAATTACATCATTTGATCTGATCGCTTCTATCCCAAAAGTACTACCATAGATAATCATCTCGTCATTAAAACTAATCATTCATAACTTAGGCTAATCCTTCAAAAGCGGTGCTACATGAAATTCTTGTCAGATTGTTCAAACTCTGCACACTATTATGGATCAAGAAATGCGGGTACGCACGACATCCCTAACCTGCTCCATTAAAGCGGTGATGAGGTCTAGGATAGTTGCAAGTAGAGCTGGATCAATCTGACCCTCAAGATGGCATCTAGCTGTAACACGGGTGGTAGCCTCAATCCTTTCCATGCTATGAGCTAATCCTGCCGGAAGTACCCCACCCTCAATCCTCGGTGCAGTAAGTCGATCCAACAGATCACTCCTAACATTACGGGCCTCAGACAGGCCACCCAAAGTCATATAATAATTGGCGATAAGAGAAGCCTGAGTGGTAGCATCTAGCAGTCCATGGGGTGCAGGTGGTGCAGGCCCAGGGGATCCAAATGGATAACCAAGCACGGTATCAGGTGACAATGGTGCAGGAGATAAAGGTGGCATTTCCTCAGTAGGTGATGGGCTCTGTACAGGGGAGGGAACAGGTATTGGTGGAACCTCATGGATGTCTTCAGGAACCTCGGGAAGAGGGTCTGAAACTGGTATAATTGGTGTCGTGGAAGGCCTCACTCCTTCTGCCCTCATTAACCTTTGTGCCCTTGGTAACTCTTCATCCTCTAGTGCAACCCTCGCGGCCATTCTTGCTCTGGTAGTCGCCCTGACTACGGTCATCAATTCCTCAGCGGTCCTCTCTTCATTCTCGTCAGGATCCTCCACGAGATCCTCCTCAACAACAATCCCTTCTGGGATAACATCCTCAACCGCAACATTCTCAATATGAATCTCATCCGGTCCCTCGTTAGGGTACTCTATCAAATTCACAATTTGATCTCCAACATGTAATAAAACATCCTCATGCTGATGCTCCTGAACCTCAGGGTTCGGTGCCCTACTGCCCTATACGAGAACGAACTATGTTACTATCATAATATTTATAAGGGTTCCCCTAAGGGTTTTAACTGTCAGTACTACGTTAAGTAGTCCGACCATGAACTTGGCAAGAGTTCTTATTATCTGAGTGAACTTATTATCTTAACGTCACATCATCTCTGAGGTTTATAACGCTTAGCTCTGATACCATTTCTGTGACACCCCCAAATCCGGGGTCGGGGATCCGGGTTGTCACGAGTTCCATTTCCCTTAATAATACTTAATCTTAATAATCAACCAACTACTACGTACTATGACCCCACAACAATACACACACACACACCACAAGTTATAGTCTCAGAGATGAATACCAAAAATAACACAAGTCGTTTTATTCCACAATTATAAGCCATTACACCTCAAAAGGATTTCTAAATAAATTTACATTTCTTTGTCATTATTACAATTCATAAATATACATAAATCTGGTACATCAGAAGTTGAAAGCCTAGCCTATTGGTAGATCCTACCTCGGCTATAACGGCATCAACGCCTACAGGAAACTGCGGAACGTTTCATAACCGCTTGCGAATCGGGAGCTTGGTCCCGTTCATCTTTTCTATCTGTTGTTGTGTGATGAAAGAAGAAAGCAAGGGTGAGCAACAAGCCCACCAAAATAATATGTATAATGATTAACAATATATGAGCATTCTCATAGTACTCATGAAAGTCTTGGTCAAGAGGAAATGAACCAAGCTGATATCTTAACGCGACCAAGTCGCAAAATATTCAATATATATACATATATACTTTTCACAATCTTTGAAATCCTCTGACATGTATAATATACACAGAGTTCCAGTTTATAACTGTATAAAAATATCGTTGCAAGGTGATCTAATATATCTGACCTTGTCTCAACGTTTTCCTGAAACCTTTGTCATTCATAAGACAATCATTAACTAGATATAAGTTTAAACGATAAAGTTACAAGATACTCCAATATACTTATATCTTTTCCGAATACTACTTGAACTACCACCGTTCAATGTATAAATAGTTCATCTCATAGATTAAGCTACAAGACAAAACTTGTATAGAATCAATCTTTAAAATATCATCAAAATAAAATGAAGTTACGAGATACTTCATTTGATGCAAACATCATTTTGAAAACTGTTCCTGCCAACACTCCACAATCGCCCAACCGTAGCCTTCCTATCGAAGTGCTCTGGGTAGTGTTGCAGAAATATCCAATTGGATGATGAACTCATTACGGGAGTTTGGTCATGCCAGGAAGACCACTTACGATGATCAGTCGTAGTAGTACAACCCCACCATTTTCTACATGTAGAGGAGAACCTGTCGGATTTACTTGTCAACCGAACACTGGACTCCTAAGGAATGTACCGTCTTAGCGGAACTTCCAGGCCATTTGGGCCAATATAATAAGGCTGGGTCGGTGCCACTCGACCACTTACGCCACTCCTAGTTCAGATGAAATCCATGACTCTGAAACGTAAAGCTCGTCCCCACTTTCCCCAAGTAGAAACTTGTTGATACGGCTCCACCAAGAAGTCGTATCTAGTTGGAAAGGGAAACTCACCGATATTTCCCAGGAGATGCCTGTTAATCGATTAACTTGTTCCAAGAATTTTACTTCCCGAGTATTGGGTAAGTAATCAAAACTCTTTTATCAAAATAGCAACCTGGTTGCGAATATAAAACATACCACAGAGCCAGATCCCTCAGGTTTTGAGCGAATATTTAAATCCCTTTTCAAAGGAAGATCTTAAATATATAAAAAAATGAGTTTTGGGGTTCGCTCTAACTTTTAAAATTATTTTGAAGGCTCGCAAACATTTTTAAGAATGTTTGGAGTAGTGCTGATTTAATGGAATAAATCAGTCCCAATTTATTAGAAAATATCTGAATATTATTATTTAAATAATATTCTCATAAAGAATAATCTTTATAAAAATAATTGAAGTAGAAGTTTTAAAACTTATATTTGCAATGAATATTAAATAACCAAAGATATACTTATACAAAGTACTATCTTTATTTGAATAATCAAAAGTAAGTTTGATTATCGACACATTATTCTTTAATAAAATTAAGAATAATAATTAGTAAATAATCGGAGTCATAAGTCCTCGAATGAATATTCAAATAATAATATTCATTAATAAATTAAGCGGAGTCATAAGTCCTCGAATGAATAATCAAAATAATATTCATTAATAAAATAAACGGGGTCATAAGCCCTCGAATGAATATTCAAAATAATATTCATTAATAAAATAAACGGGGTCATAAGCTTTCGAATGATGATTCAAAATAATATTCATTAATAAAATAAAGTTATCGAATAAACCTTATTCGATTCATAGTTTTGAAAACTATATCTATATATATATATACATAAATATATATAATATACTCGGGAGTATCGACTCCCGGTTTTAGAAAAATATTCACCTTTGGGTCCCCTATACTAAGGGTATATGCAAATACCGCTTATCTCTAGCATAGGTATTATCAACTGAATCAATAGATATATGCAGCAAGGATACGAAACAGGCATGCATATATACCATATCACATGCTACAATATATCGCAAGAATTTGCTAATTAACCACCATGCATCTATATAAGATAATGCATATACATATGTATACATTACAACAACAGTATAACGGGTAGAAAACTTGCCTGAGTGCTCCCGGATAGACTTAAGCTTAGAGTGGGTCCGATAACCTATGAACAACAACATAAGTCGGAATTAAACCCCGGTCGCTTAAGAAACTAGACTTTAACCATTTAGAGTCCTAACGTTCACTTTCGAGCTTAACGATTCACTTAAGTCGCTCGAGTACCCTCGGCTCCACCATTTTTAATAAATTAACCATTAAGAGTTCACGGGTCAGAGCCTAGCAGTGAGTTCACGGGTCCTAATGTTAAGAACAAAAACAGCCTAAAGTAAATCGGACATTACGACGGCTATGTTTACGCGATTACCCAAATTTAAACCACTCCAAATCATCTCACAATCAACTCACAATCAACATCCCAACCAAACTCCATCCATACTTCATCATAACAGCCCCAACAACTCCACATTATCAATTTATACTATTCTTAAACATGAATTTAAACTACACTTAAGTTCATTAATCAACAATCCAAGAATTACCACTCAAAAAACTTCACAACACCAACTATCCTCTACATTCACAACAAACAAGCCTCTCATGAACTATAACAACAAAACTAAACCTAATACTCAAGTAAATTTAGGGTTTGGAGGGGTTATACCTTCCTTGGAGAGTGGAGAATCAAGTAATTAGCTTGGAATTACCCTTAAAAGTCCTTATCCAAGCTTAATCTAAACAAAAACTCAAGAACAAAAATTTTAGTTCTTGAAAAACACTATTCACCATCTTCTTCCATGATTTTTAGGAAGAGATTGTGAAGGAATTTGGAGCTTAGATTCATAGGATAACTATATCTAAGTACAAGGAACCTTGGATAATTACCTCACGATTTAACAAGGCTTGGATCTTGTATTTTGGAATTTTCCTCTTTGAAAAAGAAGAAAAGCCTAGAGCTCTTCTTGAAAATGGAGGTGTTTTGTGTTTTTTGATGAAAATGAAATGTTTTGGCTTGGTTGGTTGCTTTTGATTTGATTAATTACCTTTTTACCCATGAAAAATTGTGTGGTTATTAATCAACCACACCTCCTTCCCTTATGTCATGCTTATGTCACCTTTCCTATGTCATCTTGTTACACTTGTCTTCCTCTTGTTGTGTGATGACATCATCATCCACTAACCTCCTTGATTAACTCTTAATTACTTGGCTAATGACCGCTGATCTGTTATACGGTTCGCTTAACTTTCGTTTTCGTTTATCGTTTGAGGGATCATACTCGGAATCTTATTACTTGGGTTTCCTTAACCTTTCTCAATACATTATATTCCTTTTATGATCCTCTCTTATAATCCTTGAATTTAAATCCTTTTTTTTATCCTGTTACCTTATACTCAATTCTTTCGGTATCTGGTGGATTTTCGGGAAAAAAATCAAAGGGTTCATATTTGAATTCTGACGATCTTTACATACACTTATATACCACATAGAGTACTAATAATATCCCAGAAGATCAATAAAAGAACCCCTACATAGTGTGGCATGAAAAGTTTTCTTATTCAGTATAATCAGCAAAACACTATTCATAAGGGTTTCAAAAATTCCAAAAATTGGGTTATTACATCATATCCCTTCAGAAGGATAATCTCCCCATTCCAGTACTTCAAAGAAGACTAGTGCATTATTGGCTTGGCTCTACCCGGGCCATAACCACACTCCGAGGTCCGAAACCTGATCTCATAGAAAGGTTTCTGACTTGACTTAGAGAGATAGAAAATCTGGTGGAAGAGCTTCAAAGTAGGCAGGAATCCGGATTTGTTGCAGCAAGCGATGAACCAGGTCATCGACTTTATCCCATTCCAAGTGATTTGCATCGGGGATATCCGGTACACATGCTTGCAAATGTGTTTGATGAACATGTGGCACCGGGGACTCCACCCGGATCTAAGATGTTCCATCCAGACCAGAACAAAACCGTCTTCCGGCCGATGATAGATCCTTTCATGGGGTTCCGGCCATCTCCACTCAATATCAGGCGTCAACTGGAAAGCAGCCCGAACTGCCTCATTCATCTCACCCGGATCTGCCTCAGAGAACGAGTCCTTCAACTGATAGTGATCCCGGCTTATAGGGAACTCAGCAAACATCCTCTCGAGAGCTTCCTGGTTATATACCCCGGGATGACCGTTGGGCTGCCTGTCATACCTAACCCGGCTATAATAGACCTCATTTTCGATCTCGGTCGGCTTTTCAACAAAATGGTACTTCACATCTATCCAATACCCCTCGGGCGTGAAGGGAACTAAGCCTCTCGGCATCTTCTTATACCGGGACTTTGAGATTATCTCGGTGGAAGGAGAGGCTTTCTTAACCATCTCGACCCGAATCTGTTCTTTACCGGACGAATACGGATCACTCTCTTCTTCAGAAAAGTTGGGGGAGCAGTTATAGACTTTCCTAGCCCGCTCCTTGGTCCGGACCATATACCTATTAAAATGAAGGTCAGTTAGCATGGGCCCTATAGATTTTATTTGTTTTGCTAAGCGGTCCGGATCAGGTACGTTATGTTAGCTTTACCATAACCTAATGATTCGAACCCCCAATGCAAGTCCAACCCGGAAAAACATCAACGATTCGGATCATGTTAACTATAAGCCAAAAATCATTGACCCGGATCCCGGTGGCAAGCACCCCGATCCGGATCCAAAGCAACCAAAAACAGCTTAAAAATCCCTTCGTATAATTCTACCCAAACACTTCCCTCAGATCCGGATCCTATACCCCTACCCGGGTCCAGATCCAAAACCCTAACCCACAAACCGTTACTTTGAAAATCAAAAAGCAAAACATGAAGTTTTTGGCTATACATACATACATTTTAACTAAGAACAACAAGAACAGGCCCAAAAACCCAGAAAAATCGAACCCAAAAACACGATTTCTTTTGCAAAAATGTAGCCAAAAAACAAGCAAAAATACACAGATCTACACATAAACAGTCATACCAACCACCAAAAAGACTAAAACATTAATTTGCACCATGGATTCGAAGATAGAGACACAAAATTGAAGCATGCAAAATTGGCAAAAGTGGGGAAAACTCGAAGATAAAGCACAAGGAATCGAAGAAGGAAAGAATAAACTTACAAATTGCAAGCAAATATGGAGAGACGACGGCGCAGCGACGGAAATCCCTAACCACCGATGTAGCGCTTCGAGAGACCTTGAGAAAAAAAAAGGAAGAAAGAAAAACTGTTGGAGTTCTTTGATGTGAATAATAAAAAAAAAGAAATGGACAAGGAGCCGGCTTTTATAGAAGGCAAAAAGGAGAACCACCCCTGCCACGTGGCTGGGTCTTACTGGGTATAGCAGCAGTTACAAAAAAAACATATATATAAATATATATAAATATTTGTGTGTTTACATAAATACAAATAATGACACATTAAACCCCATCATCATTAGGATGCGACTTTCAAGGGAATAACTGCAAAAATTCAAATTCATGGGGGGAAATGAGCAGAAACCGTTACAAATTCCCAAATTTTTCAGAAAACAAAGCACTAAACCCTGATCATAATGAACCCGGGTCAGTGATCTTCAGGGAGCGGAAGTTTTCCTGCAGCAGTAAAATACCACTATCTTAATCTGGATGGGTAACTACTACACCAGATCCGGATTGGGGGCAACCAGGAGCAGAAATTTTTCTGAACCATCTACTCTACCTTAATCTGGATTGGCATCTACTACACCAGATCCGGATTGGGGGGCAACCAGGAGCAGAAATTTTTCTGAAGCAACTATTCTACCTTAATCCGGATTGGTATCCACTACACCAGATCCGGATTGGGGGGCAACCAGGAGCAGAAATTTTTCTAAAGCATCTACTCTACCTTAATCTGGATTGGCATCTACTACACCAGATCCGGATTGGGGGGCAACCAGGAGCAGAAATTTTCTCCTAAGGCAACTATGTAATTCTACTCTACTCCCTCGTACGGAAAATCTGCATAAGGGAGTGGGGGGCAAATGATAGGGTATAAGAGATCCGGCTAGGACTCAACCTGGACCTGAAGGATACCAGGCTCGATCGATGGACCGAGACCCCCCTCTCCCAGAACAACCAAATGGAGAGGCCAGGCCCGGGTCCATCCCATGACCCGGATCCGGATCCAACCCGGAACCCGAACCACTTGCCTACCCGGATCCGGATCAGGGCTGAGACCACCATGAGGGGGGTCCCGGCAAACACATGCACATCCCGCAACCCGCCAAGGAAGGGTACGTGGGCACGTGACTGTGACAGCTATCAACAACCAACACACCAGACAAGCACGGCGCGTGTCAGAAGGCCGTTAGGACACCCTGGAGGTGGTCCTCCCCTGGACACATGTAAGCGATCCACCCAAGCCAGGCGTCCTCTGCTCCCAAGATCCAACGGCCCTGATTTAGAGGTAACAACCCCTAAACCCTACCTTTAGGCTATATATACCCCCAAGGCTGAAGGGTTTAGGGGTTAGAAAAATATTCACACTTTTGCACACTCACCCTCTCACATCCATACACACATACAGCAACATTTCTATTACATATATACATCTTCATCTTCTCCAAAAACCCTGTTCTTATTCTTACACCGGAGGCGCCGTGGGAGCCAAACCCCCCTTCCGGTGTTGTTTTGCAGGCGCCCAACCAGCAGCTACACCTCGTTTATACCCAGAAGGTCCAGGAACGACGTCGGACGGAGCCGCCCGGTCACCGGAGTTATCAGGTATAATATTCAGAGACAACTTATCTACAAGGATGCATCTTCCGAAAAACATAGATAACGAAGAAATTACTTATTATTCTTAACCCCTGCACAGGAGCATATGATTGGCATTTATCGTTTAAAGAATTCGTTTGTGATTATATTTAAAAACAATATCGAGTATTACTCGTCAACAAAGAGTTGGTGTATCGCTAGAGCTCTCGATGGGGGAGGTCAAGGATTCACCCTGTGCATGAGTTTACTTGGAAATTAAAAAAAAACATTGATTATTCCTTACAAAATAAGAAAACATCGTGTCTAATCTCTAAATATGTTGAAGCTTAGTCAAGTATGTATGGCAAGTATTCTGATGTAAGACACCGTAACCACGCTAGTTTACAAAAGATGATCACGTTACTAGATCATGAACCTTGCTTAGACCTTTTGTCAATATGGGCCTTCACATGATTTTTCATTGAATCCATATGTTGATTACCCATCACCCTGCATTTTACTCATTACCGGACCTTTGTGTCAAGTTCCCCATCATATTAAACAATGCACGGATGCAATCAATATAACTAGACCGAGTATAAAGATAAACCTCAGTATTGATCAGAAGTACCAGAATAGGGCAACATTACAATGCCAAGTCCTGTTGTCAGTTAGCCTGGTGCTTGTTTGCAACGAAGCGTAGTATCCAAAATTATTTGTTGGGTTGTTCTGGCGGGGAGAGGCAGCATAAGGATTCTCTTGCTGCAAAAGCTCTGTGCCAACAACTAAAATTATGTATAAAGGTCTTTCAAAAATAATTACGTATAAAGGTGAGATGGGCATTTTCTAATGGCAAGTTGAATAATTTTCAGGAAATGAAATGTGAAAGTTAAGGCCTGTGAATATCGTAGTGTTCTTAATGCAGCAGATGTAAATTATTTAAAATCACTTAGATTTGCACTCCACCTAGAGCAGCCGAAACTTTCTAGCAAACAAACAATGAGTTGAATGCATAGTGTTCTTGTTTTGTACAACACTGTACTTTTAAGTATCATATTCTCAATATTTTAATGTCAGCACTCCATAATTGTATGCTATGAGTGTACTTCCGTAAAATCATTTTGACACCGTTTGTACATATTAAAAACTTGTAGGAAGAAAAACTGTTTTGGGGTATGTCTGGCGTTCGCTCTCATTCTATTTTTACAATAGCTGTTAGACGTAATAGGAGGAGGATAGCTTGTTTGATTCTTACATTTTCATGTATCTTCTTGTCTCTGTTGCTGTTGTTTACTTCTTTCTTCAGTTGACACACCTTTGGTTTCTCAATGTTGGCATGCCGTGTTGACAGTTCATTTTTTTTTTTAAATTTGATCTTCCCCATAAAACAAAGAAGAAGAAAGTAATGAGAGATCCCTGGCATTAGCCTAGTGGATACTTATTTTCTCCTAATGACAAGAGCTCAAGGGCTAGAAGAACATCAGTAGAGCAAGTGTGTAGGCACTTTAAATTTCTGTTACTGAACCATTAAAAAAGCGTACTAGTTCCCTTTTTAGCAAGGACCAAGGAGAGCTTAGTAATCTCGTAGCCATTTTAAGTGATTTCTATGTTGTTCAGCAATCAGCACTAGGCTAAGCCCTATCTCATTGTGGTAAGTTGAGCGTCTGGCACTTTTTTTCCATTCACTTTTAAATGTTAGTGTCTTGTTTACTGAACTTTTCATATAAACTACTCTGGGGTTCATTTATGGTTATTCTATTATTTTAAAGATGCTACATTTTCCATTCTGTGAAGATGGGGTTACATATAACTGATGCTCAGCATCAGGGCATTGAACTTGTTAGAAGCAATACGAAATGAATTTCATGACAAGTTAGGATAACATCACACTGTAAATTAAACTTGGAAGGCTAACCTGCAAGCAAGATTGATGCATTCTCTATCTACAAGCCCGACAGGGAGCCCTCTGTACCTTTCCATGTCCTCCAAAAGAACTAGTAACCGACTTATACCGTACTTATTCATGATACAGTGAGCTGAAAAGAGACTCATACTAGGTGTTATTGTCCAAGATACCTCACATATTTTATCACTGGAGCTACATAAATCAGAAACAAGAAGCTCCTGTTGAACAGACAATAAATAAGTTCATTAGTTAGATGAATACATGACACTTCTTAAGACTTAAATCTCATGACGAACACTTATGTGTGTGTGTGTGTAGGTATTGAGTGCTAATGGAGATGTTTATTTACAGTAAGGATTTGTGTGCAAAAGCCAATAACATATAAGTGTCAAATTCCTGGTTTAAGTGCAGGAAAAAGATAACTAGCCGCTTGAACCATAAAAGAGAAATGGCTAGTGACTCGTAGATATTATATGAAAACAAAGTGAACCAAAAGGAGACTCCTGCTACACATTGTGCATGTAAAGTTATGTAATTTGTTGAAAAATAAAGGTAAATATGTCTTGGAGGGAGTTATAGACCATTAAATCCGGAGTGCAATACATGTCGCCTCATATTAATTTTATTTATTAATAAAAAAAGAAGGAATACAAAAGGCAAAGATGACAAATGAGACCAACCACAATAACATTTTAAACTAGAGAATTAGAAAGAACGTATAATTCAAACATTGCACTACCTTGAACTTATGAATCTTTAAGTGAAAGTCCATTTTATTGAAATTTTAAACAGGACAGAAATCAATTTCCCATGCCCATAAGACCCCAGGCATCACAATCTCTAATTCCCAGTCTGGTTGGGAATATATGAAATTGGTGAGGAATGGAATGAAACTGTTGCATTCCTTCCTCCATTCCTTTCCTAACAATTGGAGCTACAGCCCTATCCCACCAATCTGAGAATGAATACCCCATTTTTCTTCATACGCATTGTCTTCCCAAATCTTGTCATGAAAATAATGCATTCTTTCATTTCTTCAGTCCTCCCTCTTGTGCCTTAATTTTGTTCACTCCTATTTGGCTACCTCATTCCATTTTTTTCAACAAAATGGAGCATAAAGGATAAAAAATAGCATATTTATAAAACAGATGATGAAAATATTGACTAATTGATTTTCTGTTGGTAACAGCTACCTTGGGCCATTTTCTCTCTCTTTTTGACAGTTTGCTGAACTCTTGAATGTCTTCTAGTGTCAGTAGACCAACGAATTGACTTTTTCCATTCATGATAACTGCACAAGACTGCTTTGCAGCAAGCATATTTGTCACTGCCTCAGCTAGAAAAGTGCTCATCAGGACAGTCACATATTGTGTTCTCATGGCTTCTGAAACAAGAATTCTTTTTGCCAAGTCAGTCATATCTTTATCAGTGTCATCTACACAGAGTGAATAATCATGTTTATGAAGGCTAGACGTAGAAGACCCCTCTGTAGCTAGCAAAGGTGTAAGGGGAAGAACATACGATTGGCAGGAAGATGTACTGGGTTGTGTTGCAGGTTTGTTTTCCTCTTTAACTTTAGTAGCAGACAGAACGTCTTTTCTGATCGTGTAACCTGACGTGATCCATGACGATACTCCCACAGCACCAAGAAGTGGCAGAACAATACGATAGTCCTGTGTCAATTCAAATAAGAGCAGAACTGCAGTAAGTGGTACCTGACACACCCCAGCAAGAGTAGCAGCCATACCAACCTGTGCAAAAAGATCTCGTTAAACCATATCATAACTAGGATTACATAGGAACTTTATTCTTAGACAGTAAAGAATACATAATTGGCCTCATGGTGACATCAAATTATATAGAAATTACTAATCATCTGGTGACCTAGGGGCATTTTGAAGCTTATTCGCAAGAAATAATTTAATGATAAAATTATTTCGAGATTAAAAAAACTCAAACAATCAAACCGAGGTAGAATATGTTAACTTCTGAGTTTCGAAACTAATCATCAGTCTCACTTTGTCTCAAGGTTCATTTGCGGCTTTTATTTACAAACTCTATATTTATGCCCTCAAAGCATAATATTGTAAGGCTTAGGTGTAATTCTCACATGTACTTTGCAATTTATAACTCCTTTAGTAAGTTTGTATTTCTTACATTGTGGAGTATATTTTATGTAATTGGTGATGTACATATTTGGACTTGGTACATATTTTTTGTCTTTTATCAAGAAACTCGGTCACTATTTATGTGATGGTGGTGGCTAGATTAGTTTATGAAGAGAGAACATGAAATGTATTGTATACAGCTTACAAATTTAACAAATAAGTTGCTGAGTTCGGGAAAGGGTACAAGACAGTCTAATCTACAAAATGCAGCTAGGAGATAGTAGCAGAGAATTGCATGATTCCAAAACGAGTACTAAATATTATTTGACGACAAGGACCAGGGAAGATAACTTTAAAAATCTAAGATGTGATGAGGAATGCTATCTTTGAAATCAAAGTATTTCCTATTTGAAGTACTGCCAGGTTCATACCAGGCCATATGCTTGTGGTGATGCTACCTCCAACAAGGAAAGATTAAATATTGGATTGGAATGAAAAATTGCAAAACTAACAAATTTTCCATATGCCATTCCGGTAGCTGCTCCAATAAACAGAGATGGAGCATAATATCCTCCTACTAACCCAGACGCTCTGCACAATGAAGTCGCTATGATTTTTACAGCTACTAACTGAAGCAACAGATCAGCAGAGAGAGCTTTTACAAATGGCCGAGATTCTAACAGTAAATCAACGTTATCAAATCCCCAGTAGAGAATTTCTGGATACTGCAATGCTATGAGCCCAGTAGCCAAGCCCCCGAATACAGGAAAAACATCTTTTCTGATCCCAAAGTTTATATGAACATTGTCGAAACTTGTTACCATGAAAAATGTGCACTTCGACAAAATTAGTGAGACCAGACCACATAGGATACCCAGCAAAAGATACAACGGAAGTTCTGATAATGAATAATATATGAATGAGAAAACTTATCTGAAGGGGAAGAAGTGTTTTGCTTCCTTCTTTACCGAAAAGATTATCCAACAAAAAAATTGTACTCAAGAGAAAAATTTAAAAATTATATAGGAGCAACAGCACAAAAGAAATTAATAACTAAAGAGCTACCAATGATATGTAATATAAATTTTAAAATAGATGTATATAGAAACACAATTAAAGCAGCCTAATGTGATAACTAAATTATGCCGAAGTGTAATTTATAGAGTTTGTTTTTCTGGTTAACAGTTGCCATAGGGGCTAGATGTAACTTGGTTAATACGTGTAAGATCATCATTTATCACAAGGGATAAGAAGAAGAGACAACAAACCAATCTCTAAAGAAACAACTGACCAAAGTAATTGAGATTGTGGGAATTACATATCTATACAACAAAAGCAACAGAATTTTGAGAACAAAATTCTACAGAAATTCTAAACCAGGTTCTCAACAGATATCTAGCATCCTTTTGATATATAAATATATATAAAATATATATATATCATCTCCATCGGCTTTTTGAAAGATTTAGTTGGCAGTTCATCTAGAGGGAATCACCACCTTCGACATATATTTGTAATATTAGCCACTACAACAGATCACAGATTTTAAAAAAAAAAAGTTGCAGGGTTCTTTAGCGTCTCTTATTTATCAAATTGGGCCCCATTAACAATCCTAGCTACTCCAACAAGCATTTGATCCCTGATATTTGAATATTGCTGTATGTATGGTTTATGGGGGTCTGTCAAGCGCTATTTCTCGTTCATCGTTTTCTTAAATTTCAACATAGTAGCAGAAATAAATTCAAAGAACAGGAAACAATTAAGACCACAATTACTGAAGTACAAATGGGGGTGAATACAAAGAACCTCATGTTAAATTTAATGACCCTAGTCTTGAAAATTTCTAGTAACTATAATAAGGTTGCACTTCATTTTGAGGTCCATGAGCATAGTAACTACATTCATCTAAGTCTAATAATGCCTTTTTTCCTCCATGGATGCAAGCATGCATGGGTGGTGCAAAAAAGATAAGGGCAATTAGTAATATTACCACTTGGGGAACGGAAATCATAGCTTGGAACTGTAAAGGCAGGTTCAGAACCAAGACCAACTTCTGACACAACAGATGCTATAACAGCACTAAGAATGACCATCGAAGTTGTGTTCGTTAGAGATAAGGATGTCTGGGCTGGCGATGGCCACAACACCGACTCAATTGCGAAAAAGCAACCAGCAACAGCAGCATTGAACCCTGATTACAGTGAAAGTGTGAAAAAACACTTGTTTAAAAATGTTGATGGTAGCATCTATAAAACATATAATTAGGAAGATTAGTAGAATTTGGATTATCAAATATAATTTGGAACAAGATACACAAGCCCAGTTCTTCTATCTAAACAAGGTAAATCCGAGCAGCACATCGAAAATGTAAAGCAGGAATAAGAGGTAACTATGATTTTACCAATTGAGTTGATGATGGTAGAAACTATAAAAGATATAATTAGGATGATTAGTAGAACATCTAGATTCTCAAACATAATTTGGAACAAAATAAACAAGCTAGATCTCCCATTTAAAAAAGTAAAAAAGCCAAGAAGCAGCTCAGAAATGTAAAGACGAAAAAAGAGGCAATTTTGATTTGTTTACATCACCAGTTTAGTGTAACTGCTTTCAGATCATGGCAGCTTTCTGTTTCTTCCAATAAAAGACCATACGTGGGAAATTTTATATTTTTACCAACAAGTAAATATATAACTATAAAACTAGGACAACACATGATGGCCACTAGTACGCGCAATACGCATGTAAGTTCTACATTCTTCTATATCTCTTTCAGTAATAAATTAATAATGAGGCAGACCAACCAGAGGCAATTCCGGCAGCTGAACCTGCAGCTGTAAGAGATAGCTTGGTTTGAGACCCTTTGTCAAACAATATTCCTATTCCTTTTGCGATGGATGAACCTATCTCAACACCTGGACCTTCAGGGCCCAATGAATTACCCGTTCCAAGGGTCACACAGGCAGCCACTGTCCTTAAAATTGGTTCCAGCACATCTTTTATCCTAGATATCAACATTCCTTTTACAGGAATTTTCAGAGCACCTCGGATATAGTTCAACATGCCAACAACCAATCCTCCACAAGCTGGTACTAAAACTATCTTCTTCCATACTACTCCAGTAGGCTCTTCCCTTAGCCATGAGGCACCTCGATATGGAATTCCATCCCAGCAAAGATCACGTATTTCATGCACCTAAATTAATAGAATTTAGATATCCACAACCATTGTCAGGATTACCTCATTGGATAATAAGGTCAATCACAAAAGTGCCGATATATTTCACTCTTGCAAAATTTTCAGAGTAGGAATGCATATTTTATATCTAGAATTAGGAATTAAGGTTTAGAATTTAAGATTGGTCGTGAGCTGAAGTGATCAAGACAAGTATAATGTGGGCGCTCATTACTAGCAATGACAGTAGTAGTGTTTCTATTGTGAATCACAAGAAATCTCTCATGCTAATGTGAGGAAGTTTATGCTCAACAAAAAGTTAATAATTAATCAGTCAATGGCGAATCAAGGACATTCTGTATTATCATGCAATGGTATCTATTGAATTTCTTTGTTTGAGAAAACATGTGTACAAAAAGACTTTTTAACATGAATGAAAACAACACACAAATAATGAAATGAACATTGTTTATGGTACATGAAGAAATTTATGTAAAACATACTAATAAACGTCATATATAACAGTTGATTTAACGTTGTTTAATATTTATTTTTTTACAAATGAAGACAGAATATAAGTTTCCCTGAAAAAAGAAGATGAAAATATAAATTTTGATTGAAGATGGAAATAATATTAACTTAAAAATAAATTGTGAAGTAGCATAGTTACCTAGTGGTCTATTACTAATGAAAGTCAAGCCCTTGGGGATGAAGAATATAATATTTTGCCAATAGCTACCATCTGATAAATAATGCAAATGATGATTTCTTTGCTTTAGGCAGTTGCTAGAAATGTAGAGAATTGTAATTAGTTGTAGGGCTATTTGGACATTCACAGCAATAAGTGTATTTGAGTAAATAAATAAATTGTAAGAAGATGGTTGCTTACAAGATTATTGAAAATGACAACAGTGATCCCAGTGACAAGGCCTACAAAGCAAGCAGAAAGTATAGTGGCCGTGTTGGTGTTGGTGTTGGTGTTGGTGTTGCCTTGATCATCATCATCATCATCGTATTCGTATTCATCATCATCATTCGTGGAGGATTGAGGAATAGCAGTGCGCCGGAAAGTGTTGTTCAACGGACCAAACACTACAAGTCTGCTTGCCTCATTTTTATTAGTAATATTATACTTCAAGTTGAGTTTTGTACGGTGGTTGTGGTGGTGGTGGTGTTTTTCAAACTGAGGTTTGAGGGGACTCAATTTGTGGAGTAGACAGCTTAGCCCCATTTTCAACACTCAGGATTTTTGCATTCTTCTACCATATTACCTACCTTATTACTTACCTTCTCTTTTTCCAGCCATACATATCATACATACATGCGGTTCTCATACTTCCTATAACTTATACCTAGAGCTGGACGAGACCTGCTCGTTCATCAAAATTCATATAATTCGGCTCGTAAATAAATGAATAGTTATTCGGCTCAAACCGTCTAGTCTAACGAACCGAACACGAATAGCATGTTAGGAAACCGGAACCGGCTCGGCCCGGACTATATAATTCGTAACCGAACTAAAAAACTGGAAGTAGGTGAACCGCGAATAATTTGTTCGTCCCGCGAATTATTCGTTCGTCTGAATACACGGGCACGCGAATTATTCGTTCATTCGGCATGGGTCCTCTTTTCCTTCTGTAACATACTAATTCATTTTGAAAATATTAACTTTATTTTTCAAAACTAACAAATTTGTTTTGCAAAAACTAACTTTTTAAAAATACGAGTAAAAATAAAATTTGTTTATTTTCCGTTAAATCGGCACGGCACGGCACGACACGTTTAGTTTAACGGGCCGTTCACGAGCTACGTAATTCATGAACCGGACCGCCGAAAATTCGGCCCGGCACGCTCGGCCCGACCATTTGGCCGGCTCTACTTATACCTACAAATATTGGCACTTTATTATTTAGGTCCCTGCACTCTAAATACGTTTCTAAACAACTTGGTCTTGCACATTCTGATCCTGCTACGTCACCTTTTTTACAATTTTTCGCAAATTTATAATGTAAAAAAAAAATTCGACGCAATAATAAAAATCTATTAATTTATTCTGAAAATAAACTGATTAGATCATCATTTACAATAAGAAAGTAATATTCTTTAAAAAAAACTCAAAAAAAAAATTTATGCAACATAAAATATATTAAAATATTACATATATAACGTCTAAAAGTGTCAACAAATGTATAAATAAGACACGAGGATATAAATAGTAAAATATTATGTAAATTTAATTATTATATATTATATGTATTTTAAAATTTCTCAATTTAACCGATTAATTCTCAGCAACTCAATTGATTCGACTTTTGAAATCAGATTAATGCTTATAAATTTTTCTTTGCGAAGGTATATATTTATTTATTAAACTTGAACTATATTCATTTAGACGCAGATGATTGTTATTTACTCATTATCAATTTATCTTTTTCTTCAAAAATTATATTTCTTTATACGAAATTAAAGGGTTAAGGTATTGATATTCAGAGTAAGGGACTGCTCAAAGAGCCAATTAACCTAACTTTTGCCTTTTTGATTAAATTTTTTTACTTCACACATCGATAACACATGCCACAACATTTACATATTTGCCTTGCACTCTTCCTAAAACAATGAACATCAACTACAAGGTTGTTCGTTACCAACACAATCACAAAACCATTAGTTATTATTGTATCTCTGGATGAACTAAATAACAAGTTAAAGATGTAGTGTTAGCGATAATATACGTAATTACCGAGTCTGGAATCTTGTTGGAGTATCTAAACATTAGTTCAAGGACCTTTTGATTTCCAAAATTCAACAAAATACATATTTCGAACAGGACACAACTAGCTTAGGATCTGATGCATAACCTAAGCCATGAAATAACTTCAATAATCAGTACTATCATCTGATTAGCAAAACAAGCACAAAACCTAATGGTTTCCCAATTATAACTTAATTAACTGATTAGAACCTTGCTGTTGCCAATCAGAATGCAACGGCAATCACAGGGATCAACAGGGTAACTGCATCTGAAGCCTTATGTTCAACTTCCAAGGTGCAACAGGTACTACGGTCTAAACGAGGTCACCGCATAAAGGGGGCTAGCCATCTTAACTCTGATCCATTTCCATATGACAGATAGTACAATTTCTTCCAGCCATCTTCCGAAAAAGCTTCACGGCGTATTAGCCTTTGCCTGAAGAAAATAAAAAGCTCAGACTAATGTCAACATATCAGGTTTCATATTTCAATCACCATTTTTACGGATATTTTGAATACAAACCATAATCAGTACTACGATTTTATCAGCAGAAAGTATATTTTCACCATTACTGTAAATCTAATAAAAAAACTCTCTAAAACAAGCAAAAGAAAGGGAACTAATATCAGCAAATGGATAAATCATTATGTTAGTCCCTAAAATATCAATTATTTTTCTTTCGGTGACTCCTGAAATAACAATTGTATGCAGTAAATCTTCTCAAACAACCATATTACACACAGTCACACACATTACATATAGTAACAACATAAACTCCCATGCAATAGGGGGGGGGTGACTAGAAATGAGAATACATAACTGCACAGAAAGGTCACTTCATTCCAACTCTAGTTATTTTTTCTAGACTTTCATCAGATCTATAAACAATCTTTCTTACTAAAGATATGCAGGGAATACCCCACTTTAATCTACGTCCATTAAAAATGATAAGTAGAAAACAAAATCAAGGACCTTGTGACAATACATATAACAATTTTTGGATCTAATGCTTTGTAAACCCTTTCAACTTAAAAGTATGTCAAGCTTAAAAACCACGTATATAAGATTATTTTTATAATTATATAATACAGAACAGTTAAGGAAAAATAAGAATAAATTTAGGAGGTATTTAAAAGAGTTATGTAATAAAATGTTAAGGTATCATTTATATGGTTGTCATGGTTCTATTCATTTCTCTAGTATGCTAGAGTTTATAGCATAACTAGATTCTCGAAAATGAAGAGAAAAAATTATTTAAACTAAAAACATGGTTGAATTAACAATAGACGATTCAATACCCAATGAATGAAGGAATTTGAAGTGTGAAGTGGGCATTGATCCCAATTGAATAATAGAAATAATCAATAAAATCAAAGTGTTAGTCCTAAATATGTGGTTTTGATCGACTCACGAGGAATGCAACCCTAAAAAGAACTTAATGGACTAATGCTCTTATTACTTGAAACTAAATACACTTGAGGTTCTACTCCGACAAATGATCAGAATTTGAACTAACATCCTAATTTATTATTAATAATTATAACTAGAACTTTATTATTCAGTACTTCACATGTAACTTATAATATGTTATGTTTTGATCTCATAAAACCTAACAACAAAAAGATTCTAGTGAAAACAGAACGGATGTCGGACATTTGGTAGAAAAATTATGTTTTTGCATAGTTGTGTGTAAAGAATAGAAATATTATGTTATTTTCGTAGCCATGAATAAAGAATAAGAAACATTAAAGAATGTTGATTAATGTTGATTAAGCTAAATATTACATCCCCTACATATGCACACCTGAGGTAGTAGTGGCAAACTGTGCCAGCTTCTTCAAGGCTATACCGGGGATAACTAACGCGAGCACCAGTAGGAACATCAGGCAACTCCTGGCGCAGTTTCCCTACAGCAGTTGAATGGGAGAAAGCGCCAATCATCATGTCATCGGTCATCATAGACCTAAATGCATTAACCTGCAATTGACATTAATTTCACCGTAAGACGAGAAAACATACAATAACAATAATAATCCATCTAGATACAACAAAACATAAGATTTCAGAGTCTAATAATCAGATCAATCACTACACATGATCATGTGAGCTAATTCAGAGACTGTAGCTGGCATCTGGTGAATTAACCAAGAGTTCATTGAAACAGGAAATTATTGATGCAAAATTTCACAAACACTTGGCCTTGGAGTAAATTCAAACAAGTAATTTTAATGTATGTTACCTGTCTACGAATGGCAGAAACATTATTAATTATTATAAAGTATAGTCTCAGTAAAAGGAATATCTCAGTGGACTCCTTATGGTGTCGATATTTATTCATTCGAAGCTTAGTAAAAGTTTAGAAAATCTCATTATGATATCTCAACTAATTTCTGGTTAAAACGGCACAAACAACACAGTTTAGATAGATAACACATGAAAAATGTCTTCAGTGTAGCAAATGGCGGTCCAATTATGCTACCAAAAGAGAATACACAAAAAGTGTATAAAGTTTCATGCAATTATGTAGACTACACAATTAATGTGAAGTCTCAACTAACCGTGGCAAGTTCATTAGCATGAATTGGCCGAGTGGAACGAACAGTTACTGGCTCCTCGTATTCACTGAATGTAAACCAATTATTGTACTGTAGCAGAGCACCAAGGAAAGATATAAGGACACCGTTAAATCAAATAATAAGTCCTAAAAAATCGTTACAGCTGCAAAAGCTCTCACCTGGTCAATTGCAATAAGAACAGGAATGTCCTTTACCAGTGACAGCTCTTTTCTCAGGTGGACTAAAACTCCTACAGAAGCATGTGTGTAATTTAGTCCTGCTTGAACCAGGTCATATAGTGTTGATCCTTCAGGCATTGCCATTGAATCGACATCTTTCATCTGTCCAACACCGATGCCCTCTCCCAATGGAATAGGATCACATACTTGACACGGCAATTGAAGTAGGCGTGATTCGTTATACTTCATAAAATCCTGTAAGGACAAGCCATAGATAAAGTAAGAGCCTGTTAATCGCACACCCAAAATATAAATATGAAACAAGATGCATTAACAAGCGAATCATCCATCCTTCACGGTAAAAAGGTACAAGTTAGGAACAAAATAAAACGTGATAAGAAGCCTGGCATTTAGCAACGAAAAGAAGTTTACATGTAATTGTCCAAAAAAAGGAAGAACAAAGAGTAAGTGATGTTTTGGTTGAAGTAAAAGCTTTCAACAAATTGCATAGGGGACTTCAATACAGTGCAGAAACAAGAAATTCATTCCTATGATAATCCATGAATCAAAGAAGCAGAGCAATGACAAATATTTCATAGACAATATAAACAACTAGATGAACGTAGGGGCCCTACTGTAACATGTTACGACAAAAAGGGGATAGCCTAGATCATGTAATACAAAACAAATACATCCATGCATCAATTAAATTTATCAGACAAGAAATAAGTTGTGGGAAAAGAACCAGAAGTCAAAACAATTATACCAATACTACATAAGATATGAACTATTCAACTGTACGATGTCGTAAAACCAAAACCTTCTAGGAAATTCCAATGGAAGAGTGAATTATCATGTCTCGTCGTTGTTTATCAAAATTAGAAGTAAATGACCAAATAAGTTAAATTGATAAAAAGGAGGTTTATTCACGGCATGTAAACAAGACATGCAAATGCTATGCTATAAGATAATGAGAGGCATGTGCCACACAATAACAATAAGAGTTTGCTTTTGCCTGCAAAATGCTTGCTGCCTGGACAGGTGTATCCCATAGACCAGTTTGCTGGTTCCTATAGAAAAATCCTCCATGGGTCCATTGTCGACCTTTTGGGACATAAAAGACTAGCCAACCTTCACTACGAGCCCAGTGAACAAGCATCGCCAGTGCTATACTTTTGCCACAGCTTACAGGCCCATCCAGTACAATTTGCTTTTGAGGTTTGGCACCTGAAAATTTGGAACACCATAATTATAACTATCTCTAGAGTCTAAATGTATTCTGATCAAAACATACACGCAAACCAACCTGACAAACTTAGAATTCCATAAGCATGCCTGATCATGAATTAAAATTATCTCTAAAGGCTAGACATATGCTGATCATTACATGCACGCAAACCAACCTGACAAACTTAGAATCCCATTAGCATACCTGATCAAGTGCTGATAAACCACTGCATAGATCTAGCAGTTGTAGTAATAATGCTTGATATGGAGGTGCAAGTTATTGTGTCAGTTATTTTAGAATATAATGAGTTCTTTAAAGAATATACAGCTTGTATAAAAGAATATTTCTCCTACATTGACTCCATATAAAGGACGTCAATTGATCTTCTTTCCTAATTCCTTGTATCTAAACCTAATTACTCGTCTTCTATCATGATCCTCCGTCACTTGTTCTATGTAATTAATCATCTACAGTATAAATATATCTCACTTTCTCTACTTGTCATCTACAGGCTTGTCATCTACAGGTAGTATATTGTCCTGATTGATTTACTCTGTAAAAACAACTGTAATTATACATCTTAATACATGACCCTATACTCACTCTATTACAATAAGCATACAAATGTTACTTACACTTATCAAATTAATCGACAACAAAATATATCGAACTAATACAGTTCTCTTAGTTACAAAATGTAAACTATATTTAAGGTGATGAATAAGTAATACGAAATGTAAGAGGTCTAATATAAGCATATGTAGAAATCTGCATTGAAAAATATATAAATAAATTAGGTTACAGTCTAGACTCGAGTGTCCTCCTTAATAAGTAAGAGAAAAATCCAAAATTGCACCTTTCGCGGTACCGGCAAATTGGAAAGAAGGAGGATCAACAATACGCCTAAAATTATCACGAAGATCCAAGAAACTCTGACGGACAAGCAAGGCATCTCTCTTAGAATCCTCAAACTCCTTCAACATTCCAGCGGGCAAACCCTCGGGTAAAACCGCATTGAGTTGTTCCATACTGTAAAAGAAAAGAGCAAATCACAGAATATGTAAGAAACACATAGAGGGAGGGGGAGAGAGAGGGACAGAGAGGGAGGGGGAGGGGGAGAGAGAGGCAGGAGAGAGAGGGACAGAGAGAGAGGGAGATGGGAGAGATAGAGGGGAGATAGGGAGGAAGAGAGAGAGAGAGAGACCTGAGATTGATGTAAGAACAGGCATGTCTACTATTGAGATGAGAAATGGAGGTAACAGAATTGAAAAGTGGTCGGCCATTAATTCCGACATCAAGAGACTTGTCCTTTTCATCCAAAGCAAGCTGTTGGAGCCTTGAAGAATCATCAACTGCAATATTATCTAGAGAGGAAGAAGACGTATCATCTGCAGCCAATGCGAAATCATCGTTTTTGTTTTTGGATTTGGGGTCGATTTTTTTGGATTTTGTGGCATTCTTGGAAAGGGGGGAAGATGATGATTTGGGTTTTTTACTGGAGAATGTTCTGGAAAATAAAGGGTTGATTGTTCTTGTTATAGCATTCAATCTTCGTACTAGTAGTGACTCCAGCATTCTTCCCTTTTTAGGGTTTTAGAGACTTTCAGTCCAGATCAACAAGAAGCAGAAATGAAAAATACACTTTTTGTTTCTCTCTCTCTTCTTTTGGCTTTTGGCTGATGGCCAAAAATACCTTTTTTTAGAAGTTGTAATAAGAATATCACTTTTTGGAGTTTATGGCCAAAAATATCCTTCTAATACGTATTTTAAAAATGGGTAAATCTATTACGCATCTGAAAAATGGGTATTACATAAAAAAAATTAAAAAAAAATAAAAAAAAGAAGAACATGTGATACGCATGTCACAAATGCGAATGCGTATCTTATTTTTATTTTTATTTTTATTTTTTTTTCAATTTTTTTTAATACGAATTACCCATTTTAAAAATGCGTATTAGTATACCCAACTGAAAAATACATATTAGACGGGTATTTTTGGCCAAAATTTTAAAAAGATGTATTTTTGTCACAAACTCTAAAAAAAGTGGTATTTTTGTCATTTTTTCTTTACTTTATAATAATTCGGCTAACTTCGATTTTAGCCTCTCCTTTTTGTTTTATTACAAAAATAAATTATAATTTTTAAAACTGAATTTGGGAATAATTCTGGTCAAATACTGTATAATTCTAGTCTAACTTTTTTGTACTGTATACCTTGTTTTTTATTTTTTCATTAAAATATTACAGTTAATTATCAAATTTATCACTTTAATCGTTTCATGAGATATTATTTTATTTTTTTATATACAATATGTGTAGTGTTCATCACTAGATATTATTTTATTTTTTAATGGTGTTCGCCATTATATGTGGAGAATATTATTATTTACTTATATCTCCTGTAATTCAAGGGTCATTTTTTAATAGTTTAAATTAATTTTAAAATATTGTTATATCTATAAAAAAGAATGTTGTATATTTAAAAAATAAAAAAGATAACATATTTCGACAAAAGGAGTAATTGATTAGTTATTATTAATTATGACATTATTTTTATTATATATTTCATTTATGATCTGAATATATAGTGCAAAATATTTCTGAATGTGTATTAATTGTGGGTAAATGTAATATAATTTATATTTTTACTTATTTATATTATTACATAGAAAACGAAACATTTGAAAAAAAATTAATAGTTTATGGTCATTTATTATTATTAATATTAATAATAATAACTAACCAATTATTTTTAAAATAAAACATATTATAATTATTAATAATCAATCAATTGCATTTTTTAACCCAAATGTTTTATTAGTTCAAATTAATAATAATTAATTAATTACTTTTTTAACTAAAACACATTACATTTTCTATTTTTTCTAACCAAACTTCATTTTTTTCAAAAATATAGCCCGCAATTTTGGGATGGGATATGTCATTCAAGCGCATTCGCCACCACCAACCTCCGCTAATAATAATGTTAATAAGCTTAAAACACTTGCTTTTGAGAGGTGAGGAAATTCGGCGATTTAGATATCATATTAGTCAAAAGTATTCATAATCAAATGAGTATTATCATTCATGAAAGAGGAAATCAGTCTCACTTGATAAATGAAGTTGGTGTAAGTGAAGTAAATGACTCCAATACAAACGCAGATGCAAGATGGTAATGGATGAAAAGGTAAATAAAAAGTTTAGCTTTTTTATGAATGTTGATGAGGGAATTTTGTTAGTCCCAAAATAGGAACTAATAAGTGTTAATAAGGAAAATTTCTTATAATAGTATTTTGGAGGTTATTGGTTGGAATCAAGACCAAGGGTGGTGTTTTGAGGGCGGAGAAAGGTTGTGTATGGTGGTAGCAGAGCTTGTATGTTAACTTCTCAAGAAAGAATAGGACTTTTGTTATTCTCTATCAAATGTCGACTCATATCTCATACAAGTGCCTACGTACCCTATTCATAGGGATCAAGTCTCACGTAGTTCTTAGGGAACAAGTTATAGGGTTAGGGTTTTTCGACCCATGCAGCCCAAACCCATGATAAAGTCAGGCATTCATTCAATGAGTCATGTAAATCTCAACTGGCTCCACACGCTTCCTACAATCTCGCGGAATCTCTGCATTTCTTCCCGTGATTGCAGGAATACCCCGTATCGGCCCCGAAATCTACGAGCAACTCAGTCATCTATGAGTCATTTTCCATATTACACACAAAGTCCTCAAATACGGGCCGGCCTGGTCGCCTCAGCACGCACTACCTTTTTTCTAAATAAATAAATAAGATGTTTCCTTTATTTTTTACAAGACGTGGGCTCATGGGCCCAGCTCGCATATGAACACATGAGCTCGGCCCGCATATGGGCACCTGAGCCCAGCTCGCACGTCGCGAGCACAGCTCACCTGTGAGACACCAGCTCACATGTAAGAGCCTAGCTCGCATGTGAACACATGAGCTCAGCCCGCATATGGGCACCTGAGCCCAGCTCGCACGTCGCGAGCGCAGCTCACATGTAAGAGCCCAGCTCGCATGTGAAGCCCAACTCACATAAGAATTCACAATTCTAGCTCACATGTGTGAGCCCAACTCTTAAATGCACCCATAAGGACCTGTTTAGGGCCCATGACCGAAAGCGGGCACAACAACTACCCCCAAAATTCTTGGTCGCACTTGTGGGGCTAGGAATTTTTTTTTGTCTTACTGCACTTACGAGTACGAGCCCACGAGGTTGCACCCGGACGCCTCGCATGCCTTCCAATGGTCATGAGTTTTGAACCCATGTCGTAGGGATCCGTGTCATCCTCTGAGATGATGACACATGTCGCTTCCTCTTTCTCTCTCCTACAACCTATAAATATGTGGAACTTCAACTTCATTTCTTTACTTTGCAAAGAACACTAATTTTTTGCTGCTCATTTTGCTAAAGGATCTACCATGGAAAAAACTATCATCACCACAAGAACCGTCTACCAATGGCGTTATTCTCCGGTCACAGATTCTTCAGGATCTTCATTTGAATCTTCTACATGTACCATTTTGATCCAAACTCATTCATTTTCATTCTTGTTTGTTCATATGCACTATGCGAGCACACACCACCTGCTTGATGCGAGCTCACACACATTCACTAACTACGATGTAAGCCCGTTGACACACAGGATCGCGCCTAAATTTGTTTTCATTTTTTAGGGCCTTATTTAACATCTTTTACAGATGTCGAGTGTGTCTTATGTTCGCTCCTATGGGTCGTCTCGTTCATCTTCCAGCCCGGCTCGCTCTTCAGCTACTCCGTCTCCTCTGAACCAATATCCTCCCGAGCAGCGAGGCTCGAAGGACTTTCAACGCGAGCTGACTCTCTTTCTGGCCGCCTCAGCCAACCTATTTCTCCTAGCTCTGCTATCACCCCGCAAGGGGCCCTAAACTTTGCTCGAGTTGAGAACTCGATGCGAGCCAATGGCTCCGGCTCGTTGAACATCCACCTCAATCCTAACCCTGAAGACTACACCAGGGAGACTAACATTTATGACTGAAGAAATAGACCCTTGGACCTTTCCCAGATACCTGCATCTCTCGGTGTGAAGGAATTTCTACAACGCGAGCCCGATCCTATAGACAAAAAGCGAGTAGAGGAGATCCTAAGGGAAATGGCTCATGAGAGAGAGGCTCGCCTTAAACAAGCTACGGACAATGACCTCGACCCCATTGGTCTTGATTGTGAATCCAATGACAGTGATTTGGGCAGCGCTTACTATGATACCAATAAAAGGAAGAATCCTGTTGTCGCAGAATATCCCATCCATGGGCTCGAGGGTGAAGAAAACAGTTCGCATTGGTCTTACGACTCTCCAATTAGCGAGGAGGTAGCTGATGTTATAAGCCAGGTCAATGTATGCAACTATGCCTATATCCCCGCTGCTTCTCCTGAACCATATGTACCTCCTTCCTAGCCCGAACTTGAGGGTGAAATAATCTTTAGGAAGCAAATCATCCCAAATGGGGAGGAGAGTTCCACCTCGGTCCATGAAGAGGTAAAAGTGCTCGCTTGTCGCGACTCGGCCACCTCGCTTACCCAGAAGCATCTGGCCGACATCGTTGACGAGTTCTAGCTCGAGGGTTATGTGGTACTTTCCAGGCCGCATATGCGATGCTATAAATTCAACCATCGGGAAAATGGAGGCAGGGTGCCTCGCATGGTTTTGTCCACCTTCCTGCTAAGGCTAGGAATTTCGTCACCTCTCCACCCTTTTATCAGGGACGTGTGCGAGTACTACCAGCTCACCCCACTTCAGATTAATCCAAATGGATATCGGGCCGTTGTCGCTTTGTAGATCATGTACCACAAGTGCGGGTTTCCTCCCCTCACCGCAAGGAAGCTGGGGTACTTTCTCAATCTGAAACATTCGCCAAATGATTTTGAATATTTTTATCTATCTGTATGGCCATATTATAACAAGAAGAATCTCATCCACAACGGGCTGAGCAACTTATTAAAGTGGAAGAGTCCTAACTTCTACGTTCACGAAGTGCCTCGATTCCAAACTCACTTCTACTACAATCCATATAAGACAAGTCCAAATTTGGAGGCACTACCTATATGGAAAAAAGTGTGAGATTTACACAGACCATAAGAGCCTTAAGTATATTTTCACCCAGAAAGAACCGAACATGAGATAAAGGAGATGGCTAGAATTAATAAAGGATTATGATTGTGAAATCCTGTATCACCTGGGTAAAGCTAATGTGGTGGTTGATACCGTCAGTGGGAAAGAAAGGCTTAAGACAATAATGACCTCTGAGGAGTTAGTTAAGGAGTTCGAAAAGATGGAGATCGAAGTCAAAATAACCGGTAAAGGAATCAAAGAATTATTTGAGATCAAGTTACTACCGGAACTGGCCGAGAAGATACGATTGTGCCAGGAAAAGAAAATGAGTGATGAGAAAGAATCATTAACATGAGAGGAGATCAAATGTGAGAAAGATGCGAGAGGGATCATGAGATATGCATCCCGAATTTGGATTCCAGATGTTTAGGAATTAAAAGATGAACTGTTGCACGAAGGACACAACTCCAGATATTAAATACACCCTACAAAGATGTACAGTGACCTAAAGGAATATTATTGGTGGCCTAACATGAAGAGAGATGTTACAGAGTGGGTCAACAAGTGCTTGACATGACAGAGAGTGAAAGCTGAACATCAGTGACCGGGTGGACTATTACATCCCCTTGAAATTCCGGAATGGAAATAGGAGCACATAGCCATGGATTTTATGATAGGCCTACCCAGAACTAAAACGAATCATGATGCCATCTGGGTCATTATAGATATACTGACTAGGTCCGCACATTTCCTCCCAATCAATGAGAGGTACACCGTGGACAAGCAAGTGGACATTTATTTAAAGGAAATTGTGGTGAGACATGGAGTTCCCGTTTCCATAGTATCACACATGGACCCAAGGTTTAACTCCAGATTTTGGAGGAGCTTTCAAGAATTCGTAGGCACTAGACTAAACATGAGTACTGCTTACCACCCCCAGACAGATGGTCATAGTGAAAGGACCATTCAGATTATAGAAGATATGTTAAAAGTCAATGCAATTGACTTTAAAAGAAGTTGGAATGACCACTTGCCTTTGATTGAGTTTGCCTACAACAATAGCTACCATGTGAATATAGGAATGCCCCCGTGTGAAGCTCTTTACAAAAGAAGGTCTCGCTCTCCCTTGTGTTGGGACGAAGTGGGCGAACATAAGATTCTAGGACCCGAGCTGGTCCACCAGACGCGATAAATAATGGGACTTTTCGGGAAGAGGCCGGTAGCAGCTCAAGATAGACAGAAGAAGTACACCGACCAGACTAGGAAGGATAGAGGATATGAAGTGGGAGATTCAATGCTGCTAAAAGCATCTCCATAAAAGGAGTAATGAGGTTTGGAAAGAAAGAAAGGTTGAGCCCCATAGGACCTCTAGCTTACGAGCTCGCCTTGCTTCCTAACTTGCAACAAGGGCATAATGTATTCCATGTGTCAATGTAGAGGAAATATCATGCTGACGCGCGACACTTGATAGAATATGAACAAGTAGACTTACAACAAGACTTAACCTACATAGAACAACCAGTGAAGATAATGGATCATAAAGAACAAGTGTTATGGAACAAGACTGTCATCTTGGTCAGAGTCTTGTGGAGGAAACAAAATGCTGAAGAATCAACATGGGAACTTGAAGATGCAATGAAATGAAAGTATCCCCACCTGTTTTCAATTTGATTCTGGGACGAAATCCCTTTAAGAGGGAAGACTGTAATAACCCGATTTTTCGGGACTTTGTAAAATGATGAATGAATAGTAATCCTGACGATCAACGAAAAACTTTTGAGTCCACACTATATTGGGGCATGTAAATTAAGTTTCTGAGATGATATTATGATTATACGTACCAAATGAGTGTATGTAAAAGTCGTTAATTCTCGAAAAAAACCATTATTTCAAAATGACCTTATTTTACGAACTATCAAGGAATACGATAATCACATTACGATCAAGGATTTAAAATCCTACGGATAAAACCCAAGTACAAGATTATATAATTTAAGAATTCATAAGAAATGATTACCCCACAAATCACTTACGAGGATTTTCCACCATTACGAGGAAGCGACCAAATGAGTACATAAGTGAATGAATAAATGAAATAAATCCATGTAAATTCCCATGCAAACCATACAGGCCAATTAATACAAAATGCAACCAAGGATTGGTGATCAAATAGTAACCTTTTCAAGAAGCATGGTAATTTGCTTAGGACGACTAGTAGAAGAGATGGGCATTGTACTTCCTAGCTTGTAGGATTGGAAAAAGAAGTCATACTTCATGATTTATACAAGTAATATACATATCTATATGCCATAAAATCAACTAACACTCAAGAAAATTGCAAGCATCCAAGAAACTCTCCCCCTTCCTTTCTTCATCTCTCTATTCGGCCCTAAAAAGAAAAGCAATGGAAAAAATTCAAATCTCAAGCTCTAGCCATGGATTAATTCTAAAATTAATTCTTAAGCTTCCATGTTATCTAACTAAGGTAAAATAAATCTTTCACCCCATTCCTTTGAGTTTTTTATAGGTAATAAAATGTTAAAGATGATGATGAATAGTAACCAAATACTAACATCAAGTTGTTTTTGTTAATTTCTTGGATGATTAAGGATCTTTAAGCACACCCAAGGGTATATCAAGAATCATCCATCCAAGGAGAGCCTTCCAAGAACCCAAGAAAGATATAAAACTTTCTTTCAAACTTTTTTTAGTAAGAACTTTTTAAGAAAAGTACGGATCTTGGATGTAGGTTAAAGTTGCAGTGTTTATATATTAGTTTGGTTGTTGTGGATGATTAGTTTGATAAAGATATTGTTGATGGACACAAAACTTTGAGTTCTTGAGATGAATAAGTGGTTAAACGATTGATTGTTGAATGTTGGGTGATTAGTGAAGGAGTGTTAAATCGAAACCATGGATCGTAACGTTTACGTCGTTGTAATGTTCGATTCTGGGTGACTTAGTTTTCTGCAGAGTTACAGAAAAAGTAAAGTGTGTTTTCTTGAAAAGTAATAATTTTAAGTGATAGAGCTTGTCTTAAGGATAGTTTAGGCACTTGAATCGCTTGATGTGAACTTACGGTTCAAAAGTTAGGTTCTTTTTAGTAAACGCGATGTACGCGACAAAAAACTGCTACAAATTATCAACTTTGGGAGTATAAATTACCAACTTAAAATTACTAAAGAGGCGTCAAAATTTAACAGAGATTGGGATATGGAGTACATGAGCTGTCATAAAAATTTAAAGTAAAAATATTAATATTTCAATTTTGTAAAAATACTGGAGTCGAGATCGCGCAAGTGGAATTCCTCAGAAATCGCGAAAGGAGCCGACTTGTAAAAGGAATGAGTGAAGTGGATGATAAGGATTGAAAATCTAAATTAAGGTTAATGAATATTCACACATTAATAAAAGGGAGAGGGTAGGACGAGTCGCATTATACGATTATAATATGTTACGTATTTAGCAAAGCGACGCTAAGTACGATTAAAAACTAATGGAACAATAATATTCTTTTTATAGATTTTCGGACAGAAACGCGAGCACCTTCCACCTCGAAATCCCAGGAAAGTTTATGAACCCTACTCGTGATTACTGTTGTGTTGTGAAAATGAATTACTGTATATATGCATGATGCCTTGATTATCCCAAATTTCAGTTACGAGACATTAAGATGAGAATGATAATGATATAGTAAACTATCGTATTATAAATATTAACGCTAGCGAGTAGCGTGGTATGTGTATTTTAGACCGAGATTCGGTCGGTATAATTTAATTTAAAACCCGGAAGTATTTCGGAGATGTTTGGGATTAATAATTTCTTATCTATGTTATTATTAAAATAAATATTTTAATGGGCTCGATGCCCTTGCGTTTTATTAAATACCTCGAACTTTTATTAAACAACTTCCCAAAATCGTATTCCCTCAACTTAAATATTAATAACCGATGAATATTATTTCAAATATTTATTTAGATGAGAAAATATTTATAGACGATTATTTAATTATTAGTTTCAAGAATTATTAAAGATTTAATAAATTTTATTTTAAATATAAATTAGTTGAGAAATATTATTTCAAATGTTTATTTAAAAGAGAATTATTCGGGGTTTGATTATATAATAATTACTAATTTATTATTAAATATTTATTAAAGGATTTTATATGACTAAAAAATCATAAATCCTATTTTAAAATATTTTCTAGAATTTCAAAAGAGCATTCGAGTACCTTCAAATCTTTGTAAATATTATTTCAATTTATTATAAATAATTTGACGATAATGTCACAAGAAAATCCTCCTTAAATATATATCTGTTGACAACGGTCAATCTAATTACCTACAGTATTTCCCCAAAAATTCTCAGAAATACATATATATATAAGACAAGTTGTGTCTATCAATAAATATTGCGCTCGGGGAACTCTGAAATAATTCAAGTTCCGAATATATGATAGGATTTTTCGAAAGGACTGGGAGGGGTAGACTCTAGTACTCCAGTACAAGGGAGACTACCAGTACCGAATGAGACGGTATCATTTTGCTATGCCTTTAGGGCTTAAGTAAACGTCCTACACTTTATTGCATCATTAACATATTGCAATATTAGTATAATAGAGTTAATACCTATATGATTAGCGGGATTTCTTACTTCTTCATATGTTTTTAGTACGAGCATCTTAAACATTTCTATTATGTGAGCAATTATAATCTTCTTAGTATAGTAAGGGGTTTTGTATAGTAAAGGGTGGGACCATTTGATCCTCCGAGTGGTAAAGAATCATTGGAATCAATCTTTGGGAATTTCATCCTTCTAATTTCCGAGTTTCATCAAATTAATAAGAAAAGGGTTTGTAGGGCCTTAGATGCTTTCTATCATGTCGCCTCGCTTGCGCCATTTTAAATTCTTATTTGACTATTTGCTTCATTAGAAAATGTCATTTCTTTTATATTTCGTGTATTCGTTTTGAAAGGTAAAGATGAACTGATTTTCATAATAATTCGAGTCATTGTTGGTGGATCATTACTTCCATCATTTTCATTGCTCAGTGTTCTTGCCATGTTGTTGTCTTCAAATCACAAATAGTGTTATATGTTCTAAATTGAAAACTACGTTGTATTTAATGTTAAAATTTAAGAGGTGTTAAAGTTTTAATGGTTGCTTTTATAATTCGAGACTATACACGTCCTTCGAGAAGGTCAATTTTTTAGTTTTGAAAAAGAAAATGAATGAGGGTATTAAAATATTTAAACATAGTATATTATTTGCCTTTAATTTAATTTAATGTTATATTGACATTCATTTTCTTTAGCACAACTAAGAAAAATGTCATATATTATTTTATTAAACAAAAAAATATTTAGATATAGTATATTCCTTACCTTTTAATTTATTTAGTATTATATAGATGATTCTAAACTTGACTTTTTTTCGACCATAGATCAATTTCATTAGTGATATATATTTTTGATATTCTAGTAAAGCACCATAAAAAGATAATTACATAAAAAGATAATTACTTGACCCTCCTCGTAAGTACTTGAAAATAAAATATAACCGTCTTAATGTAATTCTTATTTAAGTTAAAAGTTGATTTATAACGTGTGATCATTCCTATTTAAGTTAAAAGGTGATTCGTAACGTGTGATTTTAACTCGGGTATTGAAATATCATTATTATTCATATTTTTATATTTAGTATATAAATATTATTTAATCAACATTTTTAATTTATTTTTATTATTTTAGTTGTTAATTTAAAATAAAACTTGACATCAAAATTTTTAAATTAATTATTTTTACAACATTTTTTTCGTATAACAGAAATAATTGTATGCTAAAAAAAATATAAAACAAAAATCAGTATTGACACATTAACGCGGTTAAGTTATCATTTATATGGTATCAACTGTGAAATAATGAATCTCGATCGATAACTTTATCGACTTTTTATCTTATTGATATGAGTAATAAGTACCTAATTTTTTGAATTTTATGTTTACACATATTCTTTTAATATTAGTATGTATTATAAAAATTTAAGGTACATTACTAATTTTCTTTTTTTTGAAAAAATAATTTTAAATTTAATGTTATGTTGTCATAAGATTTTTTTTAAAAACATAATTAACTAATTTTATATTTTATTCGTAATAAAAGCAGCACATGTTTCACATTTTTTCATACTACGTGGATTTTTTTTAAGGTACATTACAGTTTTATGAAGGAAATGGTCAAAAAATAAATTATTTAATTAATAAAAAATAAAATAATCTCAATATGTGTATTTTCAATATTTGTTGATTATTTTATAAAATATGATAATTATTAATTTATAACTATATAAGGATTTAAATGAAAATATATTTAATTTTGATATTATTTTGATGATATGTTGTAAAATTTAATTTAATAGTCTTTATAAAATGTCAATAACATGTATATTGTAATATTTTATTTAAAATAATTTAAATTTATATTTTAAGAGTAGGTAATTCATACCCAACATATCTTTAATAAAGTATTGGGTTTAGGCCTATTAATGAGCCCGTAGGGTTTACCCAGTGCGCACCCGAAGGGTAGCGGCTGCGGGTTATCTACGATAAAAAAAACATACTGTTAGATATATTTGATAATGTCATGGCTAATATGTTTTATGTTTAGCTTTCAGATCTTACGTGAACAGGATAAATCAGTACTTAACTGTTGATCAGTACTTATACTGGAAGTCAGGACTTAAGGATATCAGTACTTATATTATCAGGAGATAATCATCAGAAGATAGATATCAGAACTTAAGTGCTGAAGGACAATCAGATAAGGACAGTAGCTGATTAAAGGAAAGAAGATCGAGATAAACATAAGAAGAGATATGCATGAAGAAGGAATTCCGTGAAGAATGGAATACTTGGAAGAAAAGATATCTGATTGATATATTTTAGGAAGCAGAATTATATTCCATATCAATTAGCGATTATCTTGTAACTGTGTAGTATATAAACACAGGCATAGGGTTTACACTATAAGTGTTATCATTATCGAAGTTATTATTCTTTATAACCCTAGCAGCTCTCGTGATATTTGTTCATCACTGAGAGGTAACAGTTCCATACTGTAACAGAGTTTATTGTTTCAATAAAGTTTGTTTTCTGTTACTTAAGTTCTTAAAGTTCGATTTGAGTGTACTATACACTGTATTCACCCCCTCTACAGTGTGTGTGTGACCTAACAATTGGTATCAGAGCCTATCTGTTAACTTACATATAGTTAAAGATCCAAACACAATCATGTCGGACACAGAAACTCCAACTAAGCCTACCACAACTGAGGAACCACCAAAGACACTAATTCAGAGTCGGTATGAGACCATCAGAGTCCCCATACTGAGACCATCTGAATATCCCATATGGAAGGTAAGGATGACCATGTTCCTGGAAGCAACAGATCCAGAATACCTGGATAGAATCAAGGAAGGTCCAGAATCCCAGTTGCAGGTGAAGCAGCAATGACCGTACCAAAGGAGAAGAGTGATTATACTGCTGAAGACATAGCATCAATTGCTAAGGATGCTAAGGTACGACACTTACTGCATAGTGCCATTGATAATGTAATGTCAAACAGGGTAATCAACTGCAAGACTGCTAAGGAGATATGGGATGCTCTGGAAACAAGATGTCAGGGAACTGACACAATTAAGAAGAACAGGAAGACAATACTCACTCAAGAGTATGAACACTTTGACTCAAAGACTAATGAGTCATTGAATGATTTATATGATAGATTTGTCAAACTTTTGAATGATTTGTCATTGGTTGATAAAGAGTATGATCTTGAAGATTCAAACCTTAAGTTCCTGTTAGCTCTTCCTGAATGCTGGGATTTGAAGGCAACGAAAATAAGAGACAACTACAATCTTGATGAAACAACTCTTGACGAAATCTATGGAATGCTCAAGACTCATGAGCTGGAGATGGAACAAAGAAGCAAGAGGAAAGGAGGAAAGTCAAGGACAGTCGCTCTTAAGGCTGAAGAAGAATTCCCCAAGGCAGCTTCCTCAAAGAAAGACAAGGGTAAAGCTCTTTTCATAAAGTCTGATACTGAGTCATCAAGTTCTGAGAGTGATGATGACTCAGATTCTGAAAGCTTGTCTGAGACCGATGCTGATGAGGAGATGATGAAGCTGTGTGCTCTTATGGTGAAAGGAATCACCAAGATTGCATACAGGAAGTTCAGGAAGGGAAAGAAGTTTTCCAGAAAAAGCATAAGTTCTGATAAGAAGAATTTCAGAAGATCTGAAGGCAGAGGAGGAAAGTCTGACAGGGGAGATTACACCAATATTAAATGCTATAACTGTGGTGAGAAAGGCCACATATCTCCTGACTGCAAGAAGGTAAAGGGTGACAGAGGCAAGGCTCTTGTCACAAAGCAGAAAAGTTGGACAGACACTTCAGACTCTGAAAGTGAGGAGAACTATGCATTGATGGCAAATGCTGATAAAGAAAGTGCTGAGAGCAGTTCTGAAGCTGCTGAAACAAAGGTACCTCAGACTACTTATGCTTTTCATACTGATGATATTAATGAGTTGAGAAGATATCTTAAAACCATGTTTGCTAGTTATAGAGATCAAACCTTAACATGTGAAAGATTAACTTCTGAAAATCTTGCTTTTAAGAAAAGAAATGATTTCTTAGAAAAAGAGTTAGTTATATTCCATCAACTTCAGAAGGATAGAGATGATGCTTTTTATGTTAGGGATGAAGTGCTAAAAATGAATGAATCTCTAAAAACTGAGTTAGAAAAGGAAAGAGAGATAATCAGGACTTGGACTAACTCTGGCAGAACAACTCAAAATTTGCTAAGTAGTGAAAATTGGAAAGAGGGCTTAGGTTATGGAGAGAATAAGAATGACAAAGGAACTGAAGAAATTAAGCCTGCTGTTAAGAAAAAGCCAAAGTTAAAACCTGTTAAGTTTGTAACTGTAAAGTCTGAAAATGAAAAATCAAAAGTTAAAGAGGAATTAACTTCTGACAAACTAAAACAGGAAAAGACAGCTGAAGTAAACATAGGCTTAATGACAAAGAAACAGCTTAAGCATAAGCTGAAAGATGTCAAGAATGCAAACAAGGTAAAATCACCTAGGAAAAATAGGAATGGAAAGGAAGGTGTGAATAAAAGCAATGATTATAAACCTGTTCCTGATGCTCCTAGGAAAATATGTCATAACTGTGGAAGTTCTAACCATCTGGCTTCTTTTTGCAGGAAAAATAAGAATATTAACTCCTTACCTTCAAAATCAGGAGTTAAGAGTCAGTCAGTTAGATACAAATCACAAAATCCTTGTTTTCATTGTGGTAGTTTATGGCATTCCATTTATACTTGTAAGGAATATCATAGTTTGTACTATGATTATTATCAAATAAAACCTTCTTTGAAGAAAGTTTCCATTGTTCCTTCTAGTGTAAATTCTGATTCAAAGTCTGATTAAATTCTGATAAGAAAAATGTTAACATAAACTCTGATGCTAAATCCGCTGCAAATGTTAACAAACTTAATAAGGCCAAAGGATCCAAGCAAGTCTGGGTCCTTAAAACTAATAATTAGTGGTCTTTGTGATTGCAGGGCAACAGGAAAAATATTCTAGTTCTGGACAGTGGATGTTCAGGACATATGACTGGAAATAAGGCCCTGCTATCAGACTTTGTGGAGAAAGCTGGCCCAAGTGTTTCTTATGGAGATGGCAACATTGGAAAAATATTGGGATATGGCAATATCAATCTTGGGAATGTCATCATTAAAGAAGTAGCTCTGGTCTCAGGACTTAAACACAACCTACTGAGTATAAGTCAAATCTGTGACAGAGGTTATCATGTTGATTTCTTTGAAGAACACTGTGAAGTTGTGAGTAAATCTAAAGGTAAAGTTATTCTGAAAGGATACAGACGTGGTAACATTTATGAAGCTAAGCTTTCAACAAGTACTGATGGCTCTGCAATCTGTCTGTTAAGTAGAGCATCAATTGAAGAAAGCTGGAATTGGCATAAGAAACTCTCTCATTTAAATTACAACAATATAAATGAACTGGTCAAGAAAGATCTTGTGAGAGGATTGCCAAACACAGTATTTGCTCCTGATGGTCTTTGTGATTCATGTCAGAAAGCCAAACAAAGAAAATCTTCATTCAAGAGCAAGACTGGATCATCAATTCTTGAGCCTTATCATCTTATACATGTTGATCTATTTGGTCCAGTAAATGTCATGTCTATTGCAAAGAAGAAGTATGCGTTGGTCATAGTGGATGAGTTCACCAGATACACATAGGTGTATTTCTTGCACACAAAAAATGAAACTGCATCTATCTTGATTGATCATGTCAAACAGCTGGATAAAATGGTCACAGATTCTGTGAAAATTTTAAGGAGTGATAATGGCACTGAGTTCAAGAATTTGATAATGGAAGAGTTCTGCAAAAGCCATGGAATAAAGCAGGAATTTTCTGCTCCTGGAACTCCACAGAAAAATGGAGTTGTTGAAAGGAAGAATAGAACTCTCGTTGAAGCTGCACGTACAATGCTTGAAGAAGCAAAGCTTCCAACCTATTTCTGGGCTGAAGCTGTGCAGACTGCTTGTTTTACTCAAAATGCAACACTCATTAACAAGCATGGAAAAACACCATATGAGATGGTGACGAAAAAGAAGCCAAATCTGAAATATTTTCATGTATTTGGATGCAAGTGTTTTGTTCTCAAGACTCATCCTGAACAGCTATCAAAGTTTGATCTAAAAACTGATGAAGGAATCTTTGTTGGATATCCACTCTCCACAAAAGCCTTCAGAGTCTATAATTTGAGAACATGGAATCTATCAATGTCTCTTTTGAAGACAAGAAGATCACTGGTCTTAAAGATTTCTTTGACCATGATCAGCTGAGATTTGAAAATGAAGACTCATATTCTGATACTGAAAATCCTGACAGTCTAAGTCCTGATACTGCAAACTCTGATGGATTAAACTCTGATGTTATTGAAACTGTGGTGACTACGTTAAATGAAGATGCCCCTATGCAGGGGGAGCATACTCAAAATCCTACCACATCTCAAGAAACATTCGAACATGCATCTGGCTCTTCAAGTTCTGATTCATCAAGTTCTGATAAGCCAAGTTCTGATAGTACTGAAAATCTAAATACTGAAGAATCCAACTCAGAAAGCATAGTTTCAGGGGGAGCATCAGAAAATGGAGATAGCATGGATCATGGGGGAGCATCCAGTTCTAGAGAAAACCTTCCATCTGCAAGGAAGTGGACAAAATCACATACACCTGATTTGATAATTGGAGATCCTGATCCAGGTGTCAGAACTAGAACAGGTAATCCAGTTCAACACTCAATGACAAAGCACATCAGCATCAGGTACCACTTTATCAGGGAACATGTGGATGATGGTACAGTGGAATTGTATTTTGTTCCCACAGATCAACAGTTGGCAGATATCTTCACAAAACCATTATGTGAAGCTACTTTTACAAGATTGGTAAATGAACTTGGAATGGTTTCAGGTTCCTTCTCTAAATCTGCTTAGACTTGTTCTGTGTTATCAGACTTTATGCTCAGTATTTACAGAATTCATCTCATTGTGTATTCTGTGCTTAATTGATAAATATCTTTAAGTACTGACTGTTGTCTGATATATGTTTCTAAACTCTGATAAGTGATATGTCTGTTCTAGTACCTATTCAATCCTATGAGGATAACTGTGCTAGATATTGACCTAGTAGTCTTCAATAAACAAATGATTCCATGGAAGAAGTAATTATTTCAGTGGAAATCTTATGACACTAGCAAATTCTGATAACTGAGCTTAGTTAAGTTCACTTTGTATATCTTATTACTAAGTCACAAATTAGAATAATGCTACTCATCCGTTAAAGTTCTGATACTAGTAAAACTGCTGAATGTACTAAGTGCTGATAGACCTCTCTTATCAAAAGCAAAAGCAAAAAGATCAAAGATTAAAATCAGGTACTCCTTTGAGATCTAGAGTAAAAATGTGGAAGGGACGACCCAAGTGCATTGCTGGTATTAAGTAAATATGCATCAGAAAGGCAAAATATTTTCTTGGTGACTTTTCACACTCTATGATTACTGGAGAAATACTCTGAAAATAGCATAAATTCTGATAAACAGTCGTGACTCACTTACACTGAGAAGCCACTGTAAAATAGAATTTCAAAAGATGCATAAAATTAACACAAAATAGTTGAGGTGGACTCAAGCATAAACTCATTCTTCAGTCGGTTTCAGGACAATGACAGATCTTTAGCAAAATTTTAGTTATGCCTTATTTCTAAGATGTACTACAGTGAATCAGACTTTACTCTTTGTCTATTTTTAGCTTAATGCACACACTAATCACTCCATCTGAATGATGAAAATTTCTGTGGTGGTCTATGTTATTTTAGATAAAACAGTCAATGTGTCATTATTGCACAAATTCTGAGGACAAGTTCTAAGTTACACATTCTGATGATTAAGTTCTGACGTCCATAACTCAGAACTTGTATGAGTATTTACTAAGATAGGCATTCCTTTTTCGAGTTAAGAAATTATGTTCTGATGACTGTTAAGTTCTGGTATAGGTCTAAGTTCTGATTTCTCAGTCTAATCCTTTACTTGGCTTATCCTTGAATAAAATTTAATAACAGTCTCAGTTTGTACTCGAATATGTTGAAGTGGAAGATTAATAGTCACTGTGATTAGGATTAATGGTATTTATACTTGAACAGACCACTGTTTCTTTTGTTTTGTGCGGTCTAGACCATGTTTCCTCTTTCCAATGACTGTTATTCTTTTTCAAAGTCTAGGGAGACGAGGTAGAATTAATTCTACCTGTCAGCATTAAATATCTTTGCGTCTCTTGGCATTTTCTTGCCTATATAAGCAACCACTTCACATCAGTCTTTCCATCACATTCTTCTCACACACTTATACTCCTTCTTCTATCAAAAATACAATGGTTCGATATAACATGTTTTTGAACAACCAAACCTTCACAATGGAGCTAAGTTATGCCGATTGGCAGCAGGAGTGGCATGTAACAGCCATTCCTGAGGAGATCTGGGATTCTGTCCCATAGGAGGTGCTGACTCACCTTCTATTCTTCTATATGGATTACCATCGCCATCTGGAGCGATTGGAGGAGGAATGGCGGGAAGCTATCCGTCAGCAAGAGCGAATCATACGACTCGCCATCTTGTTCGTCGAAGATAGGAAGAGGAAGATGACTTAATCTCGTCTTCTTCCTGTTCTTCTTCATCCTCAGCTTTGTCAGGCTTCTTAGCTAGGACTAAAGCTGTTGACGTTAGGATTAGGAGCTTAGGGAAAATCTTGTATTGATGTAATTTCCATTTCATAAATGTATTGACTTGATATATTAATGAAAACTGTTTTTACTTCAAGATTGTGTCTCTGAGTTATTTTATCTTGTGTTGATAAATCCTGATTGATATTCTGATGACCATTTAAATTGTGCTTTTAGTTAAGTTCTGATTCTCTGTCAGCACTTATTCATCGAAATTATCTCGGTCATTTTTAACATGATTTATTTTCAGAATATTAATGTTGCAGTGACAAATAATTCAATCAGTTATAACGGGTTAAAATTTGAATTGTTTCCCTTGATAAATGGAACAGTTTTTCCTTGAAACTCGGCAACTGGGTAAGTAATCATTCCTGTTTTCTCGAGCCCAGTAACTATCCGTTATTACTACATGTCTGACAGGTGTCCAACGGTAATATTTTTTTTGTATAAGTACAGTAGAGAGAAGATTTCTTTAATCTTTTTCATTTCTTCATCTTTTATCTCTCTTCTTACTTTTACTCTCCTTCACTTTACTATTTCCGTTGTTTTCATACAGATATTATATCAAACACCTATCAGGCATTCTTAATTCTCAATTTTTTTCATGGCACCAAAGGATTTAATCATTGATGGAGCAAAGTTTGTTCCAAACAACTATGCTGCAATTCTTGATCATGCTGAAGCTCTATCTGAATTGCACTTTGTGCAAGATCTTCTTGCACATAGTGAGGTTGGGTACGCCTTAACTCAGCCTGAATTATTTTCAAGTCAACAAGTTCTGAGGTTCTGGAGGACTAACATTTTTGATGATGGTGGTAACCGTGGAACTCCCAGTATTATCTTCCAAGTGGGTGATTCATCTTTTGTAGTCACTCCTGGTACAGTACGTAGGGCTTTACATCTTCCCGAGGATTGTACTTTCTCAGTTCCAGAGGACTCAGCCCTTCGGGAGTTAATGACTGAATTGGGATATGAAAAGAGTCTGACGAAACTTGGACAGTTGAAACGGGCTAATATCAGAAGAGAATGGAGTTTCTTCTTTGATTGCATCACCAAAGCTTTTGGAAACAAATGTTCAAATTTTGATGCTATCCCAATTCTGAGTCAGCACATAGGGTATGCTATTATCCATCAAACTCATTTTGATTTTGCAACTGGAATAATTGGTTTTATTGGGGATAGGATGAAAGAGGATAGAGATGTTGTTTATTTTGCTAGATTCTATCAACTTATTTACACGTATTGTACTGCTGAACCCCAGTTAGTCAGCACTCAAACCCCACCTTTTAAGGTTGCAAAAAGGTACTTTAACGACCTGATAAATGCTGACACAAAGAAATCAATGGTGAGACAATTACAGATCCCTCAGTCTGTGAAACAGATTCTGGTAAATGTTGATCCTGCTACTTACAAATCTGTTTACTCAAATGTTCAACCAACTCACCATAACCAAAATCCATCAACCTCAGTACCTACCTCTCATTCTACTCAACCTACCCTCAGAACTTATCTCAAATCCTATCTCTCCACTTCACAGACTGCTCAACCTTCTTCTTCAGCACCTACTGTGAAGCCTACATCCTCTAAGCCAAAGAGAACAAAGACTGTTCCTCAAACACCTCAAAAGAGGAGGAGATTTACTTTGAGAGATGAATCAGATTCTGAGGAACAAATTCCTTCTTCAGAACCTGTGGTGGTTGAAGCTGAGAAAGCAACTTCTCAGAAGGATTCTGACATTGGGGGTTCTAGGCTTCTCAAGAGGCTTAGACGTATGACAGTTCCTGAAACTCCCAAGGAATCCAAATCAACAAGGAAGTACAAGAAACAGAGGGCACAAAGGCCAGTTTCAGATGATGAGGAGGAAGCAGCTAAGGAAGGGGATCAGGAATCTCTGATCTCACAAGGCAAGGAATTTGCTCCAGTCACTTCTTCTCCATCAACTCCATCTCAGGAAGCTGTATCTGACAAGGCTAACTCACCATCTGTGTCTCTTATTGATCCAGGCACAAGTGCTGAAATTGATATTCAGAACCTAGTTGTGCCTGAAATACTTTTCTTAGAAGCTCCAACATCAAATATTACTTCTACAACACTTGTTATTGATGCTGTTCAAACTCCAGAGTTATCAACAACACCTTCTCTGCATCAAGATGCTGATGATCAGATTTTAGGTGAGCATCAGGATATGGATGTTGATCAGAACTTAGTATCAGATCAGCAATTAGAGGATGTTGAAGCCTCCATTGCTACTCACACTGTTGTCTTATCAGAAGATACTGATTCTTTAAGTTCTGATGCTGCAAATGTTGGAGATACTGGTGAGGCTGCTACAACTGTAGATGCTGATGAAGCAGGTCCTTCAGGACATACTCCTCCACTGACTCTTCCTAAGTCTGAACTGGTAAAGGAGTTTGTTATCAGGGATGCACCAGTACCTTGAAGTGAAACTCCTGCAGGTCAGGAGTGGACTAAGGAATGGAACTCAGTTTCATGTGTTCCAAATGCTTTACATCTTGCTGAGCACTTGACTAAAGCTGATGAAATGTTAAATTCTGATGATTTTAAAACCCAGCTTAGAGTCACTGCATTGAGTACTAAACATCTACAAGGTCTTCATTCCAATACTCATGCAGAGCTACACAAGATTCAGGAGAACTTTATCAAACAGGAACAAGTTTGGAAAATTGATAAGAAAAAGTTCTTCCAACCTACCATTGACAGGGTTGCTTATATTGAGAAAACTCAAGAGAAGCAACAAGCTCAGATTGATCAAATTCTGACAAATCAAGCTTCTCAGCAATCGCAACTTACTGAAATCCAGACCTCAGGGGAACTACTTATCTCTCTTTTATTACCTGCTGATGCCAAAAAGGGGGAGAAGGTAATTAAGTCCAAATGCAAAACCAACAAGACACTGCAAGGAAAGGATGATGGAAAAGATGACCAAGGAACCTCTGGAATGGGTAGTGGTCATAGTCAAGGTAGAAAGTTTACATCAAGACAAGCTAGTCACAGAACAAGTTCTGATACTGGGAAAAGAATAAGTTCTGCTGCTGGTAAAAGGATAAGTTCTGATGAACTTCTAGATCTTGATGAGGAAATGTCAAGACATTTATTTCTTCAAGAAAATCCAGGGATGGACTTGGAAAGTTTAAAGGAAGAAGAAGCCAGACTTAAATCAGAGAAAGTCACATCTAAATCTGAAGCTTCTGGTAAAAAGTTACTTCCAAAACCTAAAGGCATTGTGATCAAAGAAAGGATACATACTGAAGCAACTTTGGCTAGATCACAACCACAGATAGATCCAAGATCCAAGGGTAAAGAAAAGGTTGGTGAACCTATCAAGCCTTATGTACCTCCTGAGGAAGAAGAAATTACTGATGGAAAAGATGATCTTGCTCTGACTACAAGAAAAGTTCTTAAAACAACCTCTGACATGGCTCAAGTTGTTCAGAGTCAAGAAATTGTAAGTTCTGATATTCAGAAGAAGCAAGTAACCTCTGACAGTGCTCAAGTTAACTTGATATCAGAAAATAGATCTAAAACACTCCTACCAGGATTCACTAAAGCAAAACAGACTCAATCTTTGAAAACTACTGCAAGTGGTTTTGAAGCAAGAGTAGTTACTGGAAAGGAAGCTAGAGATAAAACTGGATTGGGAAGTGCTGATGAAAGAAGAGTACACAACACTACCAATGATCCAACTTCCTTGAGTGAACCAGGTATTGGAGCAACTCCTGAGAGATTGAATCAACTGGAATCTGTACAGATGGTTTACCATACCTACTTGAAAGAATACATCATGTTGTATTTCATGACAGATGGTAGGGTTTATCATATAAGACAAAATGCCATTCCTTTGAAGTATTTTGAAGAATTGGAGCATGTACTTTTCTTACTTCAAGTGGATGACAGAATAACAGAGACTGCTGAAAACTACTTAAAAGAACAGATTCAGAGACAGAAAAGGCTTTATTCTGTTAAGTCTGACAGCATATATGTTCCAAAGTACAGAGATCACAATGGTGATATTGTTGATATGAAGCCTAATACTGCACAGATCAGAACGTATCTTGGTATTAAGGGACTTGAATTCAATCTTGAATCTGACAAAGCTTATGTCATAAGACTAGATCAGGAGTTAAGAAAAGCAAAGATTAATGATCTCAGAGCTGCAATCTTTCAAACTGGTGAAGATACTGCAGAGCTTAAAGGTGTTAAAAGGAGAATGATTGATGAACTAAGATATGCTAAGAAATGTTTGTTGAAGAACTATCTCAGAACAACTCCTGACATCAGAGAGATCAGAAAATGAAGAAGCCAAGTCGAAGATCTATAACTGCTTAAATTATGATATTTATACAGATTGAAGTTGTTATCAAAAGTTGAAATTGGTAAAAACTTTAAGGACTGTAAGTTGTAGTTATCTAGTCTATTTCTCATGCATTTGTACTTAATGTTTTTGACATCATCAAATATCTGTTAAACTTGTATATTTTGTTAATTTACAAGTTGGGGGAGATTGTTAGATATATTTGATAATGTCATGGCTAATATGTTTTATGTTTAGCTTTCAGATCTTACGTGAACAGGATAAATCAGTACTTAACTGTTGATCAGTACTTATACCGGAAGTCAGGACTTAAGGATATCAGTACTTATATTATCAGGAGATAATCATCAGAAGATAGATATCAGAACTTAAGTGCTGAAGGATAATCAAATAAGGACAATAGCTGATTAAATAAAAGAAGATCGAGATAAACATAAGAAGAGATATGCATGAAGAAGGAATTCCGTGAAGAATGGAATACTTGGAAGAAAAGATATCTGATTGATATATTTTAGGAAGCAAAATTATATTCCATATCAATTAGCGATTATCTTGTAACTGTGTAGTATATAAACACAGGCATAGGGTTTACACTATAAGTGTTATCATTATCGAAGTTATTATTCTTTATAACCCTAGCAGCTCTCGTGATATTTGTTCATCACTGAGAGGTAACAGTTCCATACTGTAACAGAGTTTATTGTTTCAATAAAGTTTGTTTTCTGTTACTTAAGTTCTTAAAGTTCGATTTGAGTGTACTATACACTGTATTCACCCCCTCTACAGTGTGTGTGTGACCTAACACATACCGATAACTGCCAACAGAACATAGAACAGAGCTTTATGGAGGATCGATGGCTACTACTTAAATCACGCAAACCAACTCTCTAAATCAGAAGATTATGAATATTTTATGGAGGTTAGTAACCCGTTCCATCCATGTTTTAGGTGTCGTCACTTGGTTTTAAAGTTTACGGTGAATAGTTTGATGAGGACTTTAATGTTCATTCAAATCTAAGTTTTCAGTATATATAATGCTTCATTTGTATGCATAAGAGTATTCTATGTATTGATGTTGATTTTATGTGTTAGTTCGGAGTCATATAGACAATGATTTGATTTCAAATTGATTACAGTAGTTCACCGCTGGACGCCTGTACTTCTGTATAGCAAATTATTAAGATTTCCAACAAAAGATTAATCACGATTTTATTAAGATTTCTGCATAAACTATTTTGAATTGAGTTTTAAATTTGAGTCTTCAGGAACTTAAGAGAAAGCACGACTCATGAAATGTTGACTGAGATATTGGTAATATGTCAGACAATGTTTTTCATTGCTCCTTGGAAGCTGAATTAAAATTTTAGGTATACATGATTAATCAATGTTATATGTTGGTAGAGGACAAAAACCGTTAGGCAGTTTTGTTTCTGCAAATGTCGAGAGAGATGAGGATGAAGCATTTGTAAGTGTTTGACTGATTATATTTAAACATTATTAAGAAGTTGAATTTATATTGTACCTGACTGCGTCATCTATCTAAAATTGCAGAGGGTTCCATCTAGTTTTATTGATAAATTTCGGAGTGAACTTCATTCCCAATTACACCTAAAGTGCAAGACAATTGTTTGGAATGCGAATTATGATAAGTATCTAAAGAAATTCTGTGGACTTCAAGAATTTATGAGATTTTATGATTTAAAGATGTATTATGTTGTTGTTTTTGAATATTATGGGTATGGAAACTTACTGTCCAATGTTTCAACCATATGGTTAATTCGATTACGCATCTCTCAGTTGAGCCAGTGGTTTTTTCAATAAAGAGAACTATAACAATTGGATGTTGGATGAGTTTATATATTATCGTAATCATGATGTCACTGAAAGGTACCTTGCTTGTATTCACTACAATGCTATAAGACTTGATTCCGCACAATCCTTGATGGTGATCAGACAATATTCAAGTATGGAGGACTTGGAGAATATGGTAACCACTCTCTCCATCTATACATTTATTATTTCCCTTATATGTATAAACATTGGTTTTACTTATCTTAAATCTAATATTCAATGTGCTCAATTGAAAAGGAACTGCCTACTCACTTGGAAAATTTGTATAAGCGATTGGAAAGGATTGTCCAAGATATGTTTGAAGCATGGCTGCAGAAAATGGGATGTACTCATCCATTGGGTTGAAGAAAAGTGTTGGTTTGGGACAAGATGGTTTGGAGTTCTGAAGGAGTTGGATATTTGCGCATGTGATGTAGTAGCTATGAATATGGTTGAAGAGCTACTAGAGATTGTTCTACTTTTTATTTAAAAAAAGAAGAAGTGGAAGCTTAGAAAATAAAAGGCATCTCATAATTCTTTTATTATTGCTATGAGGTTGCAACACTTTATTTGAAACATAAGTTTTTTGATGCCTAGAAGATAAAAATATGTTAACTAATAAATTAAAATTGGATAATTAACAAACAGGGGATAGGAATGGAAGAATATCGTTTTATAAGATTTTTTTAGGGCCCTTTAAAGCTTGAATATGTTGTGAGTAAATTATTGTTTTTATAATAATCTTGTATCTTTTTAGTAAATGATCAATAATTCTTTTATGTTTGAACATTGTAACAGACAATCCCGAGGTTTGTAGGCCAGGAAACTGAAAAGCAGCTCATTGGTGTTGAACATATTATAATCAATGGGATTATGTGGGATGTGAGATACGATGCTAAAGTTCTGATATTTTTTTTAATTAAAAACTTAGACTATGTTGTGACTTGGAATAAAAGTTTATCTGTGGAGGAACGGCCCGACCTCTGCCACTACTGCTTCACTAGTCCTTTGAAGTCTTCTTCCTTGCCCTTCAGGTTCCCTAAGTCATTAGGTGAAGAAGTCCCGTTAATGGATAAGAGCAGGTAAAGCCACGAGCAAGCTTTATCTAAATCTGCTAACTCCTAGTTTTTCTTCCTAGCCATTATTGCCTCCAGGGAAAAGACCTATAGTCACATAAGGGAAAGATTCTTTCCTCTCATCTAGGGGAACGGGGCCCCAATCTGAGCTCGAACAGGAGTAAGCAAAGGCCCGATCAAGGATACGAAAACTTGTTTCTGTCACCATGCTTAACACAAGAAACTTCTATTATTTTCAGTCACGAAGGAATCCTTTCGATTGCAAAACAGCTCTTTTATGTACTAGAAATAGAGGGATGAAGCGCAGCTTGGTAGTGCCATTGTTTTGGGTCAAAAATTTCACAAAGAGTATCTGGGATTCATAAATAGTAACTGATTACACAACTCGAAGATTTCACATAGTATTTTTGTATTTTTAATCGAAAAAGAAATCTGATTTGTTTCATACCCTTCGCTCAATGAGAAAATGGGTCAAATTAGAAAGGATCAAACCTATGGGACTTAAGGAATGATATAAAAAAGAGAGGGAAAGATATTCAATAAAAAAAGAAGAAAATAAGTAAACTAAGTAAATATAGAAGAACCCAGATTCCAAATGAACAAATTCAAACTTGAAAAGGATCTTTCTGATTCTCGAAGAATGAGGGGCAAAGGGATTGATCGAGAAAGATCTCTTGTTCTTATTATAAGATCGTGATTGGATACGCATATGTTTGGTAAAGAGAATAATCTTCTCCTTTGAGTTTGAGAATAATCAAAAAAGGAAAGTGTTCAATTGGAACATAAAAACGTGACTAAATTGGTCCTAGTTACTCTTTGGGATAGAGTGGAAAAAGGGAGGGGATTCTCGAACGCGTAAAAGGATCCAATGACTTCGAAAGAATTGAACGAGGAGCCGTATGAGGTGAAAATCTCATGTACATTTCTGTAGAGTGGCAGTAAAGGTGACTTACCTGTCAACTTTTCCACTATCACCCCCAAAAAACCAAACTCTGCCCTACGTAAAGTTGTCAGAGTACGATTAACCTCTGGATTTGAAATCACTGCTTATATACCCGGTATTGGCCAGTTGATCCTGATTCGACATTAGAAGTATATTGATTTTTCCCCAATAACCGAATACTTTTGTTTGATGAGTCTTACGATGAATTTGATTGGGGAGTTCAATGGCAAAAAGAAGGGGATTCATTATCTCGTTATTTAGTACGAATCAGTTAAATGACAGAATCAATAAAATTTATTCAACAAGCTTTAGAAGGAATTCTGGGGGGGCCTATGAGAATTTAGTAATCCGGCGCTTTGATAAAGGGCTCCAAGTCCTTGGGCTGTTGAACAAAATCCAAACACACCGGAATGGGTCTTAGTAAGAAGGGGAAGGGTTAAGGATTTACCCGGTGTGAGATATCACATTGTTCGAGGAACCCTAGATGCTGTTGGAGTAAAGGATCGTCGGTGCAAAATTAATAGGTGCCGGAACTGCTACAATTACCTTAAGAATAATTTATGGGTTAAAAAAATTGATTAAGTTTTTTAGTCTGGTGGAAAATGATATGATATTATTTGGTTTCGATGTGAATGGTGGCTTGTGTGGAAGGATTTTTATGTGTGAAGGAAAGGAGATTACACGTTCCACAGTCGAAAGTAATGGGAGGAGTCTGCCTAGTGGCAAATTTTTTCTCTTTGAAGATAATGCTACGGGTCCACTTGCTGAGATTGGTATGCCATATGTTTTGTTTCCTTATTTACTTTGCAGGCTCCTTTTAGATAGGCACTGGTCGTGTTTTTAAAATTGTCTTATATTTGTACTTTAGACAAAATATGGAAATTGTCGATGTGTCAAGTGAAATGGAGGTGGAAGGATATGATAATCCTGTAGAGGGCAATGCTGGAATACAAAATATGGAGTTGATGGAAAACAACAATCCACATGATGCGCAAGCTAAAATGAATCTTCAGTTTTAAAATATTGGCTGGAAGTCTCTTGAACTCTAGATGTCATGGAGCGGTAAATAATAATATATAAGACTATAATATAACTATTTCGATTTCCTTGTTGTATTATGTTCAGGAACAGACTGATAAAATTATGTTAACATGTTCAACTATTGTGCAGCATATTCCGAGAACTATAAGATTTCGAGATCAAATGTGGAAAAGCGGAGACCTGGTGAAGTTCAGAGCGGTCCAAGGAGTTTGGGATATAAAAATAGTTCTAAACGACACAGTTGCTAGATTTTTGCGTGGATGGAGCAAATTTGTCAAAGATCTTGACTTAAAGGAAGATGACAATCTGCGCTGCACATTACAACAACACAGTGTTGTTCCAACTTTTAACATTGAAGTCAATCCTCCCAATTAGTAATTCTCCTCCATATATTTCATAGGATATGATTCTGCTACTTAACAGTATCAAGCTAGTTTGGAGACTGAGATTTGATATTCTGATGTTGTTGGAATACTCTTTGTATCAATTTGAACGTGTTCCATGTGGTTATGCATTAAATTACATTTAGTGATTTTGAAATTTTGTGTTTGCATATGCGACTTAGGTTTTGAAGGTGGTGATGAGACATTGAACCGAATCTTTAATATTATTACTGGAGTGCCATTTTATTGTCAGTAGCAGATCTGCTACTATATAGTTTAGATATATTTTCAAGTTGATGACTCATATGCGTAGTCTAAACTGAACCTTTTTCGTTTTGTTATGTTTAATATGACTTTTGATTTTTCTCATAAACCTCTGTATGTTTGAAATGATTTGGATATTGTAATGTAGAAACATTTTTTTTTGGAAATCACTTCTGGTTGAAATTCGATTTCAAGAAATTGTTACATCTTTTTTTTCTTTAGTTGGTACGTATCTTTGTTAGGTAAATCATAGTAGCTATAAAGTTAAAATGCAATTTAACGTTAACTATATTACAGACATTGTTAAACTACAACGTATGGATATTTTTTTTTACAAATGCAATATATTTTTCTGTGAGAATAGATGATTACTACAGATAAAGTGAAAAATCATCCCTCTTTATTTTCTATCTAACTTGAAAAATGTATAGATAGGCAGGTTCAAGAAGTACAATAATGTGAGAAAAGTTTAAAAATACACTACAGTTCTTGATGTCGTGCTACTAAAGGTTAAAGCGGATAGTATTTAAATACAATTTCCAAGATATAATAGATCCAACTAGATAATTGACAAAAATAGTAGGATACATATAATAGGATGTATATTCATAAACTAATTAAATTCTTGATACTGAGAAACTCTGATGCATACCTTTATCCGCATTAAAAGGCTGATGCATGAGTAATCCAAAAGCATATAATGATCCTGATTCATATCCTCTTGCAGTAGAAGTGATGATCTCAATGTTAGTGTTTGTGCCCTAAAGACAACATTATGATATTTTAGTATAGGATATTAGGATTATTAATGTTTATGTTCTATCGATTATTCCCTTTATAATTTATTAATTCTTAATTTACTGTGATATAAATGTTAGATTAATAAATGTCCTTGGAATATGATATGCAATTCTATATCTCTAAGTACGTGACTTAGAAATGAGATTATGAGAATAATATCAATATTCCTAAAGGTCCCTAGTCGAGTATTATTATTAAGGGACAATAATAATGCATTAAGACTGGTGTGTTTGTTGACTGATGATCACATCTCATTGATCATAGGTATAGTGATACTAAAGTCAAAAACACAGACATGTGTAAATGTACATGGTGTTGGACAGACCCGATGTGAGATTCTACATGTATGTTGTGTCATAAGTAATTCTTACAGTGATAATGTTGTAATGGTCCTTAGACATGAAGTCATTATATTTCTATACGAGAATTTATATACATTGATTCCATTAAAAGTTATCCTTGACCGGGTAATGATAAAAGTGGATATTGGGTATATTATGAATCGTATGAGAAATAGGAATGATTAAGATGGGATTTAACCCTCCTATTTTAGGAGTGATATTATTGGCCTCTTGTGTGAGCTAGACTATGAAATGTGTGGCCACGCTCAAATGTTGATTTGATATGATAGTCTACTCATTGATCAAGGAAACTTGGATTAAACTATGACGAGGAAGACACATTACATGCCTCTAGTTTAATCTATAATATTTGGTTAAATGGATTATATTATATTGTACATTATTCACGAAAGGTTTAATCGATCACCGATTGAATTATTATTACTTGGGTAGCAATGATGTATTACTAGATGCCACTCATTGTTTACGATTTTAAATTAGATTTAAAATTCGTTGCCAACAAAATAATAACCTATAGGGTCACACACAAGAATGCTTGAAGGATTATTTAATTTAAATTGGATTTAAATTATATTAAAGTAATTCGAATTATTTATAGTGTTAATTAAATATGATTTAATTAATTAGATAAATATTGATATTCGAATTTACTAATATTAATTATGAAATTCAGTTGTTAAAAAAATTAAGTGTGACTTAATTATTATACAAATAGAAATTTCGAATTAATAATAACTCCTAATTAGTTAAGAGTTATAATTATTTTCTACTCTCTATATAATATCTCTTGACTGGCTGATTTTGTGTGCAAGACTTCTACTAAAACCCTAGCCACCAAGAGAGAAGATGGAGAGAGCAAGAAGAAACGAATTTGTGCTAGTACACATCCAATCCTTGAGTTCATGCATTCGTGTGGATACCGATAGAGTGTAGATCGCGAGAGCGGGATGCGTGGTGATTGAACAATCTTTGGATCTCTATTATTTAACCAATTTGTAAAGCTTCTTAAGGTAAACAATCCAAACTACGAATTAAATATATTTTTTTCGCATGGATCCTGCGGTGGGTTTCAAAAATTCTGGTTTTTCACGTTTTTTAATTACTATTTCCGTTGCGTTTATGTGCTCGAAACCCTTCACTCAAAGCATAAGGAAAAGAATGAGTATATGAATATGCACAGTATGCTCCAACATATGTAACATGGTTTTTGGTAAACATTCTTTAAAGTATCTTCTCGGAATGAGGAGATAATCAACATATTCTTTAAAGACACATCACAAAATTAGAGTAACATGACTGTTGAAATAAAATTAAATAAAATTGATAACTACAATTCGGTTATTCTAAATTATAGTAATTGTTTTATTGATTAGAAAAGAACTTCCCCAAAACTACTAGACATACTCACATGTATATATACCTTTGGGTGTTTTTTTACATTTAGAAGTATACTACAGATTATAAAATGACTTTACGAAGTGAAAAGAGGAAGAGATGGTCAGGCATAAAGAATATAGCGGAGCAAGAGTTGCAAAATTTGGCTATAACGAGCGCAGAATTCAATAATGGCATGGAAGAAACAAAGATTTTCTACTTAGAGATATATGCTACAATTAGAAAACAGGCAATCTAAATTGTTTGCTCTTTCCGTTGGCCTTGAGGAACAATTCAAGTAATATTTAAATGTTTTTCTATTTTTTATGATTTATATTACTTTATATTACAAATTGAATGGCATTAGTTTCAATGTTTCACAGCGAAATAGAAAATATTCTGAAGAATGGATCAAGGAAAAAACATGGAGAGTCATCACAAAGTAGTACTGAAATTCCACATTCTTATACAGGGAATTCACTCAAATTCCTAGGTGATACGTCCACATCTCTACGCGGTCATGAGAAAAACTTCAAACTGAACACGGAAGAAATGATAAGTGCATTTCAAAAGTTTGGAGATGGGTGGAAAGAATATCTTAATAATTTGAATGCTCGTGCTGATATGTTGATTGAAGAAAGTGAAAAGCTTCGTATATTATTAGATGATTATGCTCGAAATATATAAATTATGTTCCAGTTGATATGCTGTGATGATGTATTGTAATTGTTCAAGTTGGAGGACATTAATAAACGCTTTTATGCAAAAAATGCAAATAGGATTGTTTACTTATATTGGATTACTATTATGTTATGTTTATTGTAGATGATTAAAAATATATATACATTGAACAACAATTTATGGAGTTTATTCTATATACAAATATATTTTCCTTACATGTTGTACACATATCACATTCACATAAATTGAAAGATTCTTATACTTGCACAACCTGACCATCGTTTGCTGGTTCGGGATCATTAATTTCAAAGTCTTATAATCTTGCTTGCTCTGGCCCAAGATCTAAATCCATGTTTAGGAAATTCTGTATATCTACAACAGGCCTATCAAATGTTCGAAGGTCATGCGTATCCTGTCTTCCAAGTGTTGCCAAACGAGTTGCAACTGCATTCCTATGAGGGTGAACCAAATTAAGTTCATAACGGATATTCTTATCATTAATCCTTGAAAGAATAAGTCTAAAAGTATGTCTAGTATGTGGTGTAATTCCTTCTTCTTTGTAATATTTGCATTCTCGATATGCTTGTATATTGTTGGTTTCAATGATAACTTCTTTGTAAGAATCCTGGAATGCACGACGCATTCCTAATAGAATAGCCCATAATGCACTATTCAAATTTGTAAGGCCTGGAATTGTGCCATAAGTAAGTCTGAGAAGATGACCTCATGCGTCTCTTACAACAACACCAATACCGTTTCTATTATTGCCTTCAGGAATATTCTGAATAAACTCACTATGGACATTGATCTTCACCCAACCATTAGGAGGAAATTGCCATACACGCTCAACATGTTCCATTCTCCTTAAATGTATAACACAATAATTAACTGTTTATGGGTATAACTTGATTATATGAGATATTATAAAATGATTCTTGCTAATATATAAAGATGACTTCAATAGATGTGTCTACTCCAAATAGTTGAAGAGTTTTAAATAACTAAAAAAATAAATAGAAGAGTTGAGCAGATGTGTCTATTCCACATAGTTGTGGAATTTTAAATAACTAAATCTATTTGAACAGTTTAGACTGTAATATTCATCATAAATGTGTACACAAGAGAATTAATATGTGGACAAAATTATATAAATAATATTAAATTTTTCACACATAATTTAAGGAATTGATACGTATAGTATTACATTAGAAACACAATTTTAAAATGTATGGTTCATAGACTATGTTATCGAAGATAAATTATATATTTTAGAAGATTATATTATGTAAAATTAAACTACATATGATGAAAACTAAGGTAAGATTTAAATACATGTACAACTATATTGAAACTTTTATATTAAAAGTTTAATAAAATAATATCTATTATTATTAGTAATAATAGTTTATCAATTAGTTGTCTTTATTAGAAATAAAACAATATATGTTATAATAGTTTATGAATTAGTAACTGTGATTGAATTTCTTTATTAGAAATTAAATAAGTTTGTTTAGTACCAATTACTTAATTATTTTAGAACAAACTTTATTCATCCAACTTTCAAACAGACAATGGTATATGTGCTTGGAAATTGTGATCACAATATATGTAAATTAACACAACTATATATAAATCTCAAAGTAACGAATTCCAGCCAAATAATGGTAAGCTTTAAACCAAAATTACATTATAATTGATGTGTGTCTCATAGTTCAGATCTGGCATTTCAAAATTTATGAAACATATTACACCTACACTCTAGTGCTGTTAGATTAGCCAGTGCACCAACAGTTTCAGTTGTAACCACCCCTTGCATTCCTAAGTAACTTTCTTATCAACAACATACTGCTTCAATATGTCAATTTAGGCAAGTTAATTAGAAGTAGTTAGTAAACCTCTTCATGAGTCAAACACATTCAACTGCAAGACACCAAGTTTTAGATACACGAAAAACAAACAGACAGACATGCAACTTAAAAACTTTATTGAAAAAAAATACAACCAAATGAAACTCTTAAATTCGGATCATCTAACCATGTGTTGGACAGAGTGTATAGCATAGGTCCAAGTTCATGAAAAATAAATACACATCTGCATTTATTTTTTCACCTTTTACAACATAAATTAAGTGAGCTTCATAAGTGAAAGCACCTTCTTAAGTGAGCTTTCAGGATCACCTATATTAAGCACCTTTTTAAGTGAGCTTTCAGGATGAACCATATCAAGCATTGTCGCAGTTCATTTTCGTGGATGCATAACCTCCGTGCTATTGGAGTAGCTAGTGCACCAGCAGTTTCAGTTGTAATTATACCTAATATTGCACTCCATAATAACCTGCCTTAATAGGGCCCTGTTTCAAACTTTAAGTTTAATCCAGTTCATCAAAGCAGTTAGTTAGCCTTCTTCCTAGTGCAGACCTAATGCTATCAATTTTTGTAGGTGATTGTGACGATGTTGATGTAAATGAATTTGAGGATGGCGCAAGTAATATAATTTTAAAAAATGCAGACATTGATAGCATTGTCACACATTGACACATTTATGAAAGATGTATTAACTTTAAACTTCAACTATAAGCTAAGAATGCAAAACATAGACGTCAAGAATCTTATAATCAAAATAAGGTTATAGAAAGATGTCATATAGATTGATAGACATAAATTCGAGATACATAAGTTCAATTGAAGATTACATAAATCCATTGCGTAAATTTAATAATTCATAGCATAAAGTAAAATCTTGAAAAACATTAGTTGAAGAGTGCATTTGTGACAGTTGAAGTTCCAAATATGTGTCATCTTCAAACCCTCTGGCCATAATTCACCTTCTTCCTGATAGTTTCCTTGGACAACTCTAGTGCAAAGTGAATTCCACAAGTCTATCTCAAGCGGAGGTCCATCTAGCAGGTCTAACAATTTATTACTCCTTGCATTTTGACATATTTTGTTTGCTAGTAGCAGAAGATCATTTCTAGCAATGTTACCGTACATGTCTGAGAGCAGAGTAATAATCTCTTTCACTCTTCCTCTTATATCAGTATTGATGACTATCATATACATTTCAGTAGCAGTACTATCTAATTCAGTTGGTCTATATAATGCCTTAAATAAAATGTAAGAAAATATGGATGGGAAATATGTAGAAGATATATTTGATAAAACCTTAAGATTCAATTGAACATTATGCCTCTGCAACAATCTGAGAGATGAGTTAAAAAAGCTTGCCTGATGAACATTGTGTCTAACACAATAAGAGACGAAGCCATAGAACTGGTCACATGTAACTTCCATTTGATGCTGATGAAAGTCATATAGCTTATCCCAGTCAAGAGCTTCAAGGACATACTTGATATGTTTCTTTGGTTGTTTACGCTCCCGTACTAACAAAAGCTTCACAAACAAACTGAAGCTTTCTGTCTGGAAAATAAGGTGAGAAAAAATAAGAGTGATCAACTCTAGTGAAATAGTGAAAAAAGTTTGATCAGCCATTTGAGAAAGCTTTGGTGGAAGATGTAGTTAACTTGTTACTTTTGAGATTTAAAGAAAAGGAATGCGTAAAGAGTTAATGACCACTTATGATGTGCAGTTGTTTTGGACAGAAGGTTGTGAACGTTTCATCTTCCTTCAGTGTGTAATATAATTTTTCTGTCTGGAGAAATAAACTATAAATATATTAATTTGTATGCTTATTCCCAAAAACATATTTTACTTATAAAAGATCATGTAAATCATATAAGAAAATAAACTAAAGATAATCATATAATAAAATAAACTAAAGATAAAAGAAAGTAATTATATAAAAAAGACATTAATGATGTATGAGTAAAACAATGATGTAAAGATAAAAGAACGTAATTATATAAAGAATCATATTAATATATATATATATATATATTTAAAATTAATGTAAATAGTATATTGTTAAATATGTTATTAATTTATAACTTATGTATTAGAATTATTAGTCGACCTTTATATTTTCATAAGTCCACATTTTCGTCATTCTAAGCATATTTTTTGATATTAAAATTAAAATTCCTTTTAATTTAGAGAAAAACATTTATCAAGTTGTATTTAGCGTGGTAAATTACTAATAAATTATTTTTTACTAACAGATTAATGTAAATATTCTAATTAATATTTGTTTAAAAACTTACATCTTCCCATATATGTATATTAATCAATATTTTCCTAACAAAAAGAAAAAATACATAACTAATTCTTGGTGTCATTATATTTCTAGTTCATATTTCTATTTCCAGATTTAAATTTGATAGAACAAAAATTTATATTGATTTTTCTGAATTTGACACTGATTACATGACATAGTAAATTTTCTTTATTTTAAAAAATGCTCATCTTGAAGATACTATTTATTTGTATCTTTTCGGGGTATGACATCCTATTTTTTGTTCTAGAAAGATTTTTATTTAATCTAACTTTATCAAATGGATTTTTTCAATAAAAAGAAAAATAAACAGATAATGTGGGACTGCTGCAGTTTATCATGACATGAGCTTTTTTTAAAAAAAATGCAATACTCCGTGCAGCTATTTCTGATACTGTTTCTGATACTGTATTGGAAGAGTCATTATAATTTACACAGCCTTCATTACATCCATCCTGATTTTTGATTATATTTACAGTATTAGACTGATAATCATTAACAAAAAGTGTTAGAACCAAGACATAGTTGATTGTCTTTGTACTTCCCTAAGTAGATGGAAAACTATTATCTTTTAATTTTATTGAATTTTTTTAGATTCCAATTATGTTTGAAATTCAAAATAGATATTATATTTTATCGTCAAATCTTGATATTTAATTTTGATTTTTTTCTTTTCACATTTTACCCAATTTGGAAAGAGTCTCTTAACTCTTATGTCTTAACATATTTCTTTTCACGTTAGTAGGCAGTGTGATTATAGTTAGTGCGACAAAACCGGCTAAGCGTCTTATTTAATTAATAATATTAAAAGACATAATATAAATACTATATTCAATACAATTTTTTGCAAGAAAGTTTTTCAAAATCAAAAAATAAACAAAATCATTCTTATATTGAAATATAATATATTTATTTAATTTATAGAAAAAGCTTTTTAAAACTAGAAAAAATGACAAAACACCAAAAAAAAAGAAAAAGCTCAAACAACACAAATAACGTTGACTTTGAGATTTAAAAAATCCAAAAAAGTACAAAATACTTGTCTTAAAAAAAGCCCAGATAAAGCAAACTGTCGTGACTTTGGGATTCTCAAATTTCATAAAGCAAGAAGGCTAACTTCCTTTCACAAAGAAGGCAATAGCATTCTCGGTTCAATCAACTTCGTTGTCTACAACGGAGGTATAAATCAGTTCTTGATTTTATAGTTATATTGCTTACATACAGTATATATATATATGTGCAATGGAGCTATGAATCAGTGCTTGATTTATAGTTTATATTGCTTGATTGATAGAGTCTTATGTGTATATATCTTAACTTAATCGATTAATGCTCTATAGAATTTAAGAACATGGTTTCTTCCGATTCATGCAATTCTTAATTTTTGTATCTTATGCATGTAGTGTTCTTGTGAAATTTCTGGTATGTATCTCATCCATGTAGGTTTTAAGTAAATTTCGTGCTTTATATTGATTGGAATAAATTTCTTATGTAATTACCAATGAAGAAAGAATCATATTCTAGAGTGAAGAATGTAGGAGATTTAGGTAAAAATTTAACCTTGAATCGATATACTATCTTTATTTAGGTACATTAACATAATACTAACTTTACAGACAATGAAGATAATATATGTAGCTTTCTGGCAACAAATGTAGAAGTTTCTGGTTTTGGGCAAATTGTAAGTGTAGAATTTATAGCGTTCATTTATATAGTTTTAATTTCATTTTAAACTTTAAATGTATTTGATTTAATGGTACTTGATCAGAGAGTGCCACAGAATTTTCAAAGTTTTTGTGGTAGAAGAATTCCAGATCGCTTGAAGATGTACTGTAAAACACATACATGGCGTACTCGATATGATTCAGAAGTCGGTAAAATGTGTGGTCTTGCTCATTTTATGGAGTACTATGGGATTAAGATATATAACTTTGTTCTATTTGATTATTACGGGGATGGAGTTTTTAATGTGAAGATATATAAGGGAGCCGCAATTGAAATAAACTACATGGCCATTCATCCAATTGAGTGGAAGAAAAATAAACCTGAATGGAAAGACGAAGAATTCAAGGTCGTGTATGGAAATATTGAGTTTCAGAAATCTATTGCTCTGTTAGTTTATGATGCATTTCTGAACAAAAGTGAATCTTACCGTATTTGTATAAATAGTACAAACTTGCAAAATGATGGGATTGATCTGGTATGATATATTTTTGATTTATTTTTATATCAGCTTAAATTCATACTTTAATATCAGTGGGTATATGGTGAATATGTGAACAACTATTTGTACATATGACAAACACTGAAGCCAGGAACAGAGAATTTCTACAAAAACTTGAAACATGGGAACTCTGTCAGTCTGAGGTTTACTACTAAGGACTGGAATAGCGAGGTGGAAAGGGTTGGAGGACATTGCAAATTTGGGAAAGGTTGGGTTGATTTTGTATCAGACACAGGACTTGGAGTTGGCGATTCTATTGTTATATAAAGAATGTATAATGATATATATAATGTGAATAATGTGAATGTTTGCATCTATAAACATGAAGTTTATGATAAAGATCTCGATAGAGGTAATGTCATAAATTAATTACTGTAATTTCTACATATAAATTATTTCTGAATTAAGGATATTGTACAATAGTAGAAACTTATAAAAAAAAAATTTTGCGGGGCATAAAACTTGTTTGCGGCAAAATCATTTTTGAAAATTGTGTCTAAAGATATTCTGGCATGTGGAGGATTTGTAAGTAGTTTTCTATGTGATATAGCTGAAGAGCATATATATGTATATGTTTGTGTGTTTGTTCGTGTTTGTGTTTTTATGTGTAATTCGTAACATAAAATTATTTATTATTTTTTCCAAGGTTGTACCAAGTTTTGTGCAGTACAAATACAGTCGAAAGCTCCCGACGATAGAGAAAATTTGGGTTGGAGGGCATGAATCGTTCATTTCATACAACTCGGTAAATGGATATTTTAACTGCCTTGGATATGTGCTAGTGATATTTTATTTGCGCGAAAGAGATACACTTTTATTTACTATGGATGATAGCAATATCATTTCAGCTAGGATTTTTCAGGAAGATGGATTTGAGGTTGATTACTTAAAAAGGCGTATTAGAGGAAAAAAGATGATAGGAGGAGATTGGTTTCTATAAGTTTATTTAGATTCTGATGAAGGTATGATACTTATCAGTGTGGCAATATCTAATGAAGGTTAAAGTTATAATTATTGTATTGATGTTTCTATATTACAATTTTATAGATATGGAGGTTGAACATGAATTTATTGGTGGCCAAAGAGGAGAAAGTATGTTAATAGAAGAAGACAATGGCATCAATCCATTGCAGGAATTTTGTAATTCATTGCTAAAAAGAAAGGATGGAAATATTACAAAAACAAATCTGAGATTGAAGCAGATCAGAAGATGGTATGTAATCATATCAATTCACTGTTATAGAATAAAGTTAATTGTTTTTTTCTAAATATGTATATAATTATGTTCTATTCTTATAATTATTAGGTGGATATTAATCAACCCAAGCTTCCAGGCTTTATCGTCATTCTTAAATCCGATAACTATGCACAAAATATAGTGGTACATTTTTTATTTAATGTTGTACACATTTAATATCTTAATTTGGCTGCAATTTTAGTTTTACTGCATATATGGTTCACTAATTTGGTGTTTAAAATTTTATTGATTTATACAGAAACTACCAGAGAAGTTGGCTACAATATTTCCAAGTGTGATACCGAAAAATGTTTGGTTTCGGTTCCCAAGCGATCATGAAATTCATGTCAAGTATTCAGAGGAGGACCACAGTTTTGTTAACCTTACATGGTTTCTCAAAGAAGTTAGCAGGTATTTAGCTACAATTCTCATTTTCACGCATGAGGGCCTTGGACAATTTATGGTATGTGCACTAAATCCTGATGCAACTGAAGTGATTTATAATTCTGCAAGAGTAGTTTCCCAATAGCATTTAACTTGTAGAGGTAACTGCACATCTATACAAATCTTTTCGTATTTGTTTTAGGAGACGTAATTTTAAATTTCATTCGTCATTATGACTGAACTTGGATACCGATAATTAATTTGTAGATATAATAAGTGGGATTGGTTGCAAATTCATGGTATTCGGTATTGGCGATGTAATAGACTCTGGAGTAATAGTAAGCTTTTAATTTAGCAATACTTATTTCCCACAGTATGATCTGTATCTCTTTCTCTATTAATAGTAATTTTTTAACTTATCGATACTTATGATGCTTGTGACAGGCCATACCACAAAAATTTCACAATTCTTTTGGAAAGTTGATTCCTTCCAAAGTACAATTGATCTTGCAGAATGGAAAGATATACAATTGTCAGTACTCTGAATCCACTGGGAATATTTTTGATCTACTGGAGCTAGTAAATGACAAAATGTTCGAGAGGAAGGATTTCATGTTGCTTACCTACAGAGGATCTAGGAAGTTTGACACTGTCATTTTTGATAGTTCAAAAAATGAGAAAATTCTGGTCAGCTGTTCTTCAAGAAATGGTACTACTTTAAATACTACATACCATTTTATTTGTCTGATGATTTGGATCCCAATTTTTAGTCAGATAATATTTTTCAAAAAATGATTGTAGTTAATGAAGCTATGCAGTCACACGCTAATAATGGAAAAGCCGATGATGAAAATAATAATATTAATACATTTTCTTACTTCTCTGTAGATATTAATGAAGAGCTTTAAGGTGGAATTGAGGAAGTAGAAGAAATAGTTCATATGAATATTACAGTTGACACTGATCATGCTGCAGAAAGTTCCTGAAGCAGGAATTCAGCAAGGAGAAGAAAACTTGGATATGGAAGTTGAAAGCGTAGCTGATGATATTGTAGAAGATAATATAAGTGATTAGGAAAATGATGAACTAATGGCAATGGAGTTCACCGCAACAATGACAGCTTCAAATGTGAACAACACATGTCATGGAGCGGTATTGTTACATTACTCGATCAATTTACGTAGACTAATTTTGCAAATACAATATAAATTTTACTCGTGTTGTGGCTAATTGATATAACTAAAACATATTTATTTTCAGTATATCCCAGCAGCTATACAGCCAAATGGTAGGACATGGATAAGTGGTGAAACTGTAATTCTGAGGATGGGGCTTTTAACCTGGAATGTTAAGGTAGTGTTTTTTACTGGATTACCTCGATTCTTTGCTTGATGGAACCAATTTACAACGGATAATGAGCTACAAATAGACGATAACTTGGTTTTTTACTTTTCAGCAAGAAGACTTAATATTCGATATAGTTATCGAATAGTTTGTTTAATCTACACTAAATTTCATATTAGATCAATGTGATCAATATATTTCTGTCTGGAAGATGATGTATTAATAATATGGATTATATTGCTTGAAATTTGAGTTTCTATCCAAATGAAGGAGGTTATTGGATGTAATCTAATTTTAAAAAATTTCAATTTGTGATGATGTATTTATATTATAAATTTTATTGGTTGTACCATGGAAAAGCTCTATTGTTGCAATGACATCATTCATAAAGTTTATTGAGGACTTAGAAATTATTTACAATCAATATTGTATATCTTAAATTTAATAACTTGTACAATTTGTACAATTAAATAAAAGTAAAAACAACAATCTAAGCACTGGATTACGTAGATAAGTATCTCAAGGAATCCTTAATAATAATATCAACTATGAAAGGTAATCCATTGTAAATCAATTGCTCCACTTACTAATACACGGTCATTACTATTGAGTTTTACATGGCAATACATATTAAACTTATCTTTTAAATTTAATATATATGACAATAATTACAATATGGTAAATATGTCATGTTTGTATTAAATATAATAATATCATAGTCCGAACAAAGAAGTATTAAGTTAAAGACTGCGCAAAATAACTCTAGCATAATGCAACCAAAAGGTTTAAATAGATAATATAAAATTCCAAAATCATGACAAACATATACTTTCAATAACAATAAATAATTTTTGCTGTAGAACAATGTGCACGCTTATTCCATAAATTGATAAAACTTTATTTTAGGTAGATATCATAAACTCTTATATATCATAAAAAGCTCCAGTTGCAGTAACTCTTTAATGCATCAGTTATCGATACTCAATAACCTACATGACAGAAGGAACACAAAGTTAGAGTATGAATACTAAATTATATACTATTTTAAATGTGAGTTGATTTAATGTGCATACCTCTGTCTCAACATGACGACATCATGATAGTCAATATTGATTAAGATATTTGTTGAAGGCAGATTACCTATATGAATTATGCCTTTTTCAAATAAAAAAAAAAGAATAATACTTTAAGAATGCTTGACATGGAATTTGACAGTGCAATTGTTCACTTTTATAAAATAATTAGTACAAGCAGGAAAGCAAGAATTTCACCTGGGTAAATATTGATGCAGACAGATGCAAGGATGACAATTTTCATTTTTATTCCTATATACTGGTATAAAAACTCAATATTTGGTGGTAAAATACCCACAAAATAAACACGGTGCGATGTCCTGAAATCAAAGTAACAACATGGTAATCTAAACAGTTCTGATTATACTCATCTGGATTATATAAATAGAATATATAATATCTTACTCTTCATCACTTAGTCTGAAGCGGATCATATCCCTTGAACCAAATCTGCTCAAGATTGTTCGCTTTGGTTCCAAGTCCTCGACAACACCGATAACATCTGTTTTCAAATTATAAATTAATCTAGATGATAACTTTATAAATCATGGTTGTCGACGTTTAAAATTCTCTACCTGTGGAATAAACAGGCATCTCATCGTAATTAGAATTCAAAAGAGCGTTGGAAATAGCAGGCAGAGGAGTCAATTCAAACTTGTGCCGCAGAATCATTAGAGTATCCACTGGCACGACCTCCACAATAGTGATGGGTAGGAAATGTATGTAGTTTGTGTCACGTACATGCCTGTACAAACCAGTTGCAGGCATGATACTATGTTCCTTATACGGTATAAGGTTCCTCGATTCAAAAGTTCGGCAAATTGATTCCAAATAGCATGAGACACAACTGCAACCATGTGCGTATTCTGTAATCGAAACAGAGTATATGCATAAATAATGTATATGAAAATACAAAAGTAGTGCACTGAATTAATTTCAACATATTAAAAGCAATCACACCTCACAATCGAGCAAAATAAGATTGTTCCTCAAGACCTCTCCATGACCATTTAGTGACCTCCACATTCTTGTCACTCTAACTTTCAACGTGCATGCAATTTGAGTGGCATTCAGATCGAACAAATGCTGATGGTCATCCATACCTGGCTGAAAGATGTGCAATATTTAAGCAATGAATGTATTATGTATAGTATTTTTTTTGTTGAAATTGAAGAGAATGTGTACAAACCTGTATGTTCTTCAACAATTTGAGTGTAGAACAACTGTCAAAGATACTGAATATATAGTACCGTCTAAGTAGAAGATGATGGATTTTGAATATAGTAAAGATACTCAATCAAACCAATTTTTAAGGAAGATGTTGTCATCTTGATTGTAGGCAGTTAGGATAATTTTGAGAGGCTATGGTATTCTCTACAAATCACAAACAATATGCACACTTTATCACAATCTTAAACAAACCAACGTTAGGCTCAGGATTGCCATAATTAAGGTAGTGATTAATGTCAAAATTAAGGAGCATAATTTGAGTTTCTTCGCGGGAAAAAATGCGGAAACTTCTATAATGATATGGCAATTAGTTAAATATTGTAAATTTTCATTTGATGTAGTTAAACGATGTTTGTTTAAAGTAATGGGCTGAGCAATGTAGGAAAATTAAAACACATAGTCTGACACTTTCCTATGAATTTAAAGCAGCGCATTATAAATAGTTCCTGTCTCAGAAAATAATCTGTCTTCTCTTCAAAAATTGATCTTTTTTCTATACAATTTAAAATTAAACATTTCTTTCCATTAGATAATCTTATATCCAAAAACAACATTGAATGTCAAAGTAAAAGGTGTACGACAGGGTCCATGATAAATAAGTACTACAACATAATACTTATAGTGCTTTTACCATGCTTCATTAAACGAAGATGAACAAGGTAATCTTTAATATTATAAACCAAACTTTTATATATGTGTGATGATGCTGATCACATTTATGAAGGATGAAAAACCAAATGCATGGATAACAATTGATGGAAACAGAGTAAAAATGATTACAGTAATCGAAATTACAAATACTGTCACGTGAACGATAACTCTAAAAATTATTTCAGCCATAAGTAATATGAAAGTTCTTGAAAATCCTCATAGTTGAATCATGAAATCAACCATTCTACACGCATAAGTGACATATTCAGTAATTAAATTAGGTGGTGAAAGTTTTAGAGTGATAAAGAAGTTAATTAAATGGTTACATAGGATGTCTAACATAGGATGATAGTATTGTCAGTACCTTTTTTATTTTTTTGGTAACAGATTTAACAGAGCTTGGAGTACCATTAATGTCATCACCTTCAGAGTACTACACATGCAAAGACCGTTAATAAGGAAGTCTGCAATATTTATTATTTAGTAGAGAATAATAAAAAAGCATAATTATAAAATAACCGCATAATTCACTCACTTCAAAACCCATGTTAATGGAATAATCTTTGGACATAATTGGAGATTCAGAAGGAGTTGGAGTGTTCATTGTTGGTTCATATATATCTTCAGCATAAAAGAGGTTGTTATCCTCAACAACGTTTGATTTAGTCAGACCAAGTTCAACTAAAATTAGTCTCCCGACCAATGATTTAATCACTTTAGGAAAGCCTTTGGAGGGATCCTGAACACAATTGTAGAAATAAAATTGCATATATGGTATAACATGGTGACAGTGTAGTTGTATTCAGATAACAGTTCTTTACCTTATCGTAATCAGGAATCACCTTTGTAACACTTGTTCCAAGAACTCTTCTAGAAGCTCGATCATTCAGAACAACATTACAGGAAAATGTCTCATCCTCAGTAAGGGCCATGATACGGAACCTTGAGATAATAGTTAGCTAGTTCTTATAGGCTTTAATTTAAAGTATCACGCCTACAAATATTTTTAACAAATTCAAATAGTTTAGTTACCTCTTCGGAGACACGGGATTGTTTCGAGGCCAATTAGTACATTTAAATATTGTGCCAATGCGCTCAACCACGTGCAAACATTTGTTACAGCTATAAAACCATCAATTTGTTTCCTCATCGACCTTAATAATCTTAAAGGTGTAGTAAATTCATTTCTGGGTTACGATGAAAATGTAATATTTAACAACAAAAGGAAATATATATATAATACTTTTTCAAGAAAATTATATAAAGGCAATACCTTGAGATGATCGTATATCAAATTCTCATTAAGGTCTTTGAGTGACAATTTTTTAAATAATGTGGGAACCAATTCATTTTGTTTAGCTTGGAACAATTTTTCTCTTTTCATTATATAACCTTCCTCAAGCAACCTAAACAGATAGAAGAAAATAAATATAGAGCAAAAGGTCGATGAGTTAATTTTAACTCTATATTTACTTGTTACCTCTGTCTCATATCAATCACAGATTCATCATCTAGATTTATATATAGATGAGTAGATGGTAATTTACCAATCTGAACAGAACCTGGATATGGGAATAAAGTTAATTGTTTCAGCAAGTATATAATTATGTAATAGGTTTGCTTGCAGAACTACTTACTCATAAACGTAGTCACTTTTATACTTGTCAAAATAGCAATGATCGGTTTTTTGGGATTTTCAGCCATCTTGTCGTTGAACGACACAGCAAGATCACCCCAAACAGTGACTTTGTGGGCATTACTACAAAATATGATTCAATATGAGTAAGGTTAATAATTTATAGCAATATGCGAGGTAGATTTTTAATTAGACTACTGATTAAATATACATATCTAATTAGACTACTGATTAAATATACATATGCACACAACCTTGAATTACATATTCTAAACTTCACAATGTCCTTATCTCCGTATTTAGTAGAAAGCTTGTTCAAACCTTCACACTCCTCCACAACTCCAATAATATCTGTTTTACACAAAAAAAATTACACAATTTTAAAGTATAATATCTTATTATTGTAGCATGGTTGTTTCATATGAGTACATTAAGACAATATTGAGTTAATAGAGTGCGTTACCAGTGCTATTGCAAATTTAGGCTGCTGTTGAGGAAGGCATTTATTTGCTTCTGCAAACAAATCTCCCAGGTCCAAAAACTCAAACTTTTATGACAGGATCATGCCATCATCATCAGCAGCCCTTACAGTAGTGGAGCCTGTAAATCTGATGCAGAGCATTGACTGCACAGGCTTCAAGTTCCCAACCGGATCTTTAACTGCAAACTGGTCAAAAACATAGACACTGTCTTCCACAATCTTCGTGATGAATCCATATTAAATGTTATGATGGACAAAGGCATTAACATGGTTATCCTACATTTAAATAATTTAAATAACATAAATACATATTAGTAAAAAGCAGGATTGACAGTAAATCATGCAAAGATGAATAAATTTAAACCATACATCATCGTCAAGGAGAATAAGATTGTGGCCTTTCAATGAGTTCATCTCCAAAATCATGTTAGCCCACATCCTGGTAACCCTGACCTTAATTTTCCATTTAGTGCTTGCCTTGTCGATATTGGATAGACGATCAAATGATTCCATTAAAAAAGATCACTATAAGAAGAGCAAGAAAAAAGATTATTTAAACATTGTAGATAATCTCAGTACGTAAGCAATTCATACATTCGATATTCTGAGAATAGTATAAATTGTTTAAAGAATTGAAGATCTTACAAAATGGTTGCACTCTTGAGAGAAAAAGAAAGATGATGGTTAGCAAATGACAAAGCTCTTGTAAAATTGTTTAAAATATATTTCACCAACAAGGCAATAGGGAGATGCCAACAATTTAGCTCAAAATTGATAGTGCAAATCTATTCCTTTAAATGAGAATTAGAGTAATATCCCAGTTTAATTTGTTGTTAATTCTTAAGAATAGTGTTTGATGTGATTATGACAACTAAACAACCTTATCATTTGGGTTTCTTCCAAAAAAAAAGGAAAACTGTAATCCTTTGATTAACAATAAAATCTCTACAATTTATTTTACCATTAACAATATCTTCTTAATCAAATAAATTAAACATATTTTTAATAGACAAATTAATTGGAGCGATTTTGTTATTATTATGTTTATACACAGGTGAAACACATAAAACAATGCAACATATTAGTTGTCCCACTTACAATATTGATATATCACACACAATAAATCCAGAGTAAAGTAAGAAATATAGAAGTATGCAATCAAATGTTCTTAATATGTCAGGTCAATTGTCTACACTTGGAAGATTGTAAAACACTTCCTCAAAAACTACATTATTTGTAATATTTATGCTACTACGATCATCACTATCTATGAGAATATGGAGGCCTTCAGGTCGTGTAACTCTGGATATAGCAACATAAATATGTCTATGCGAGAAAGCTCCTCTAGGAAGGTAAAACCCAACCGTATTAAGTGATTGTCCCTAACTTTTGTTAATTGTCATGGCATAACATATTTGAATCGGAAACTGAACTCGTTTAAATTCAAAGGGTCAGTTTGTGTCACTTGGAATCATCTCAATTCTAGGAATTAGATGTATGCTTCCAACATGAGAGCCACACAGTATCTCACATTCAATATTGTTCTTTCTACAAGATTTCACAATCATTCTTGTACCATTGCATAATCCCATAATCTGGTTCAAGTTTCTCATAAGCATGACGAAAACTCCTACCTTCAATTTTAACTCGTGCTTAGGAATTCAAGGCATATTGATAGAGTTTAGATACTCAACTGGAAATGCAGATCTGAAATCATTATCATCATTACCAACATCATCACTTGAATCCTGACTCAAATACGTATAAAAAGTGCCTGAATTTTTTTCAAGTATTTGTGTATTAATTTCATCCACCACAATATTGGTAGGTGTGAGTGTGGCCCTTGATCTGAGGCATTCATGTGAAGAGATATTATGCAGAAAATATGGTATGTCACTTCAAAAAGCTTCTGGATTGGATCTCCAGATGTATGAACGATATATTGATCAGGAATCTTTATTAACATTTCACCACTGTCTGGACTTGGTGAAATATTGGTTTCCTTACCATCACCAAGAACAAGCTGCCACTTGCTAAAGTCTGCGATGGTCTTGTTCTCCAAATATGTATTTCATGCATTAAGCCGCATGTTTTGCTTTAATAAAAATACCTTACAGGATTCCCAAATCTTGGATTTATTGAGGGTAGCACAGACTACTTCAGCCCTTGACAATTTTGGAATGACAAGAAGTATATGCTGAAAATCTCCACAAAAAATAAGGGTTATACCACCAAATGGCTTTTTAGCTCTCCTTTTATCAATAGTAGACATAATATCTCTCAATGATCGATCAACGCATTCAAAAGCATGATAATATTACATAAGAGCCTCGTCCCAAATTATTAAATAAGTTTGTTGAAGTAGCTCGGAAATATCGGTCCCGTGTCTTAAACCGGAAGAATAATATTCATCAAGTTTGAGCAGAATGTGAAAGCGGAGTGTGCGGTTCTTCCACCAAGAAGCAACATGACAGCTATACCACATGAGGCCACATGAAGCAAAATCTTATGCTCTGATCGTAATCGACAATATAGTGTCTGTCACAAGAAAGTCTTTCCACAACCTCCACTTCCGTAAACGAAGAAAACACCACCTTTTTTTCTGCTTGATATTATCAAGAATGGAATCATAGACTATCTTCTATTCATTATTGAGAAGACTATGATTTCTTGCATGGATTATCTTCATTTCTTCTGTATCATAGGATGTTTCCTGAAGAATTAGTCTATTCTCAGAATTGGAAAAAAAAGCATCTCATGGAAATGGCATATTTGGGAAGTTTCTCAGGCTTTAACCAATATCATTCAACAATTTCTCTATCTCTGCCATAACATTAATAAAAATTGATACTATTACGACAATCCTGGAACATGTATTATGTATAAAATATTATTAACAGCTCATACCTGTAAGAGCGTAATTCTGGATATCAAAATATGATAGACAAAGGTTTGGATTGTTAGTGAGGTGTTGCCTCACAAGAACAATATCATCTGACATGCATCCCCAATGAGCTTCCCAAAGGCTACGCGGATGAGAGATTGGACTGTATACTAAAATGTGGACAAACATGGCACGTAGCTATGGAGGCATGGATATGTATGCATTTTAAGCTACAACTTCGTGCCATTGTTGGTCGTTTTGGAGGATACCTAGCGCGGCACAAGCTTTGTGAAAAGAGTTATGAACATGGCCGTTGACTATCTTCAAATCATCAAAAGATACAGCACCTTTAATCCTAAGCAAGAGCATGCAGAGATATAATAGTTCACTATTACTTCAGAAAGCCTACCAATGACATCACCTCTTATCCTTTGTTTCCAAATACCCGGTTGTGGATGCCATGTAAACTTTCTTGGGAATTATGAATAGGTGAAATTCTTGGCCTCTGCATATATTTTGCATCAAACCATGCTTCTAATTTGATTTTCTTTATTCCATCATTGTCACAAACTTCCTGTAGATTTTTTGAGTCCTTAAACGACACATGCTTGTCATTCAGTAGATGTATTATCAATCGTTCAACAGAAGGCCAACGGGAATGGATGTTAAAACCAAATATCCTCCATGATGCTTCAGATGCACAAATATATCTCCCATCCAAGTATTGTTTGACTTCATTAAGCGGACATTTCTTAGGAGTGATTGGTGGTGTGCACCCATTTTTGTTGTTTGTTTTTTTCTCAGACACATGGTCGCGGTATCATGTCCTTTTAAACAATACTTGAACAGATATATTTCAATGATCTTGAGATGTTACAAATCTTTAGATTTGTGTGACATTGAAATCTTATTAGAAGATCTCGATTGTATGGGACAACATATTGATTATCCAGGTCAATTCCCTTTTTCTTTACGGTAATTCCAGTTTTCCTCCTCTTATAAATGGGAAAGCCACAATCATCAAAGAATGTGTGAGAATTATACCTGTTAAAAAGGAAAAAACCCATATTTCAAATTCATTATAATAAATTAAGAGGATTGTTGTCCTAAAAGGTGATTGATATGGGTGTTTTCTCCCTCATGTCCATGGAAATTAAAGTTTATACAAAAGATAAAGAATTACCTTTTAGGAAAATATTTAGTACAACAGCCCTTAACCATACATGGAGAATTAACACAGTCAGTGCCACATGGTCTGTGGATCATGGAATTCATGACATCTTCGTAACCCACTGGATCAATACTTGGGTCAGGAATTTCTGCAGAAACCATTTTATCCATTTGCTCTGTTGTCTTGGGACGATCGTTTAGATGTAACCATATTAGCATGTGAGCATGTGGCCATCCACGTTTTTAAAACTCTATGACGTGCATTACTGTAAAATGATAGTTAAATAAAATAATTATATCAAGACTGACATACATGTCCTGGTAAATATATTTTAAAAAAAATAGTGGTAGAAAATGTGTAAAATTTAATACCTCCAATACAACGTCCAAAGTAGTTCTTATTTTTGACTTGATCAAGCAGCTAGTCAACTTTCATTTTAAATACCCTTGCAACAATGTCGGGAGCGTCAACAACATCAACACCAGGTAGAAACTTTAACATTCACTGTATTTCGGGTCATTTTGTATTAGTGGTCATCGTAAGGAACAATGATGGGTGTCCAAGTGTTCTAAAATTTTCAAAGCGTCCTTGAAATACTGATTCATGTACCTTTTACTATCAGTGAAGGAGGCTGGTAAAATTGTTGCTTTGCCGACATTTTCAGGATTGTTATCACCCTTTTTTAGTGCATCTCGTATATTGCGGTACATATCATAACGAATCGTAGTATGGTGATCTCTGATCCAGTCAAGTCTGTATTGCTCAATCGTAGTAGATGCGTCAATAACATATTGTTGCCATAAATGACCTCCGAGTATTAAAATTTGAGATAATACTAATAGATACGTAATAAAATGCAGTATTGATATTGAATATACCTTCTGAAGGCTATATCATGAGTTTATAATTGTAATATTCTTTCATGGTGATGAATTCTCTCTCCCCCTTTTCATCTGGAGCTTCATTTTCGGTATTTTGAGTCTGTTTAGGCTTTTTTTGATTTGGTCTGTTTAAAGGGATTTGACGGTAATATCCAATATCTCCATGAGGGAAAAGAATATGATACTGAAACTGCATAAATCGTGGATCAGTTTCAAAAATTCTCTCCAATCAATTGGTTCTTGAATGGATTATTGTATCCCCGCATCCTTTTGCATAATCGTCAGTGACAATCAACCCGTCAACTTCATTTGATGGGCCAATATGATTAGGTCGACCAGATGCGGAAGATGAAGATATTAGAACCAATCTAAATTCATCAACTGCATTCTGACTAATCCCTTCACGTACCATACGAAAACCTTTGACCAAACGATTATGTTCATCCAATATTTCTAACAACGACTAAATGATATCTTCATCTACGGCATCGCGTCCTCCCTTAATGGTGTTTATTCTGTTATATACTTCATCTTCAGTGTCATATATGTAGAGTTGACAAAATTTGGGGATCTCACCATCAAGTGGTACAAAGCTTTCTATACTGTGGTAATTTACACCTTTGACCTTGAAACAGTAAGGGGCACCACCCCAATTGATACTACGATCAATTTGTCCTCCAGTGGAATACATGGTTAACATACAGTTGTACATTCTAATATTTTCCTTCAAATGCCTAAAACGGGAACCACCACTAAGGAGTGTAACGAGAGGTTCGGGAGGTAACTTTTCTTTCTCAAGAATTATCTGACCATTTTTACAACAAAGAGAGAAAGTTGGAGGCTTTATGGGTGCAAATTTATTATTCCTTTCATGATTCCACATGATCACCACTGACATCCAGGTACTCACTCCACTTATTAATAGTATTTTCAAATTCATTTACATCAACATCGTCACAATCACCTACAAAAATTAAAAAATATGTTGATTGTGGAACATCAAGACAATTAAGTAGTGATTGAAATTTAAATTCATACCGCTAGATATACAATCGCTGTCGCTGTTATCAAATTCTTCAACATTGTTAAAGTCTCCTAATAAGTTTTTAGAACCTGAACTTTCTCCTCACTCATAAGTACTTTTTACGGAAGATGTATCAAATGTCGAAGAACCTGGACTAATTTTGCCACATATTTTTTTGGATATATATTCGACAGCGATATCACCGCTGGAATTGAAAGATACTTGCGGTCGTTTAGCTATCCTGGATGCAGGCAGTGTAAAAGTGACAGTACTTTTGGCACTTTGACATGTTTTTTGAGATGCCATATTTCGTTGTTGACCTGCTGCAACAATAACATTGTTACTAAGTTCAACATCTAATCTCTTTATTTGGATAGATAGTATTAGAGTGTAATTTACACATTTTATTGTGAAACGCACCTTCAAATCCCATGGGCCGTAATTTAGGAATGTATGGAGTATTAGGAGTTGCGCATGTTTCTCCATATATGTGGACACCTACATAACATATCCAAAAATTATTAAATTATGCGATGCATTTAACTTAGTTTATGTTTGCGGCAATATAGCATTAAGACCACCCTGCACAGATCGTGTTCAATTAAGATAATTTGCATATATTGACCTAATGTTTGAGAACAGTATGAACGTGACGCGTTTCTAGCAGGCGTGTATGGTAAATTATCAACTAATTCTCTGGCACGCGGAGTCTTTCCGCACACCTTATCTTTTCTTTTACCTGGTAAAAAAAATATAATAGTGAAAACCAATATCATATAATTTAAAAACATAAGTTTTTTTCAACAATTAGTTCACTAAGCTGTGCCTGATGTTTGAGAAACATCCGAAGGTGACGCGTTTCCTACAAGCGTGTGCACAATGCTTTCTCTAAAAATTGGATCATCCGTTAGTGTACTAAGGAATACTTTGTGTTCCCTAGAACTGTAGTTCTTTCGACGCACCCTCATTTGCGTTTTTTGATCTGCAATTTCCAATCAAGACATTTATATTAGCAAAAAGTCATCTTTAGCCTAAAAATAAATAACTAACCAAAGTAATTATTGTTTACCAGGTTGTTTAAGGTTCAGTATTTCTTTTGGAAAAGTATCGAGGTCACATCCGTTGCTAGCCAGTTTTTCAAAACTTGCTTGGAAATTAGTGTCAACCTGAACGTCATGGAGAATTGACATTAACATCTGTCCTGTGGCTAAACTCTCCTTATCACTAAATTACCGACAACTGAATCTGCATAATCAATACGCATCATTAAGTTTCAGTATGCTAAATCTGTAAACTAAAAATTGAAAATTTACTCGGCTTTGTAACGTCAAGATTGCGCCTAGACTGTTTGCTTAAATTTTCCAAACACATTGACAAATCTCCAGAGATTGGTTGATTACATATCTGAACAGAAATATCTTGTAGCTTTGTGTTTTTAAGATCCTTATTTTCAATTCCACCGAATGTTGAACATGGTATTATATAAACACAACATTATTATTAAAGTAAGAAGCAAAGACAAACATGACAAAGTGGACTAACCTGCAGACTATAATTTCTGACTACATTCAATATTTGTTGATAGAGGTGCTAGAGGAGACTGGCTAAAAGAATTACCTGCTGTTAGGAATATGTATATTAGTTTGATGATAAGTTAAGAAAAACACTTAAGTAGAAATCTAGTGTTTGTAGCCTCAACGGATAAGACCATCTTGGCTATCCGTTGAAGGAGTAGCTATACTTAGCAATAAGTTTAGTATTGTAGCACATTTCACTCTCTGGTTTCAAGCTGTAATTCTTAGATGTTGTTAGGAAATAATCAGTCATGTTGACTACTAATGGATGTACAAATAGGAGGGCTAATTGTAAATATTTCATGCCTTGTAATTTTGTATAAGTGAAGAAGTGTCAACGAATATTGAAGACCTTCAACGGATAAGAAACAAAGCTTCAACGGATGTCTCTAATGCTTCAACGGATAATATCCATCAACGGATAAGTGCTTCAACGGATAAAGACTTCAACTGATAATGCATCAATGGATAAAGCTTCAACGGATAAAGCCTCAACGGGTAAGGCATCAACGGATGAAAGCTTCAACGGATGCTTAGTTCATTAACAGTTGATAGTGACAATTCACAAGCTGACAGAGGCACATGGGTTGACAGAGACATACTGGAATGTGGAAGCCTCTAGGAGGAATCAAGAAAATGCAGCATTTCCATTCTGATGCAAACAAGGAAGTATTCAAAGATTTACAGATTATCCTAGATTGCATTGGATAGAGAAATGAAGAAGAAACATGTGAAGAATCTTTTCAATTGTATTTTACAGTTTGTCTTCACTTGTAAACTTGGTGATATATAAACCAAGTAGCAGCTAGTAATTAGACATGAATTTTCCTGAGCTGTTTAGAAATATCAAAAGAGAAAATCATCTAGTTTGTACTAGGAAGCAGCTGTGATTTAATTCTTTGAATCACAGATTTTCTGAAATAACACATCTCTGGTGGAACAACAAATCCACCAGAAAAGTTTTTAAGTTCTTTGTGCTCATTACATTTGTGTTTGAATATATATCTGTCTGCATCAGCTTCAAGCAATTCACACACATTTGATCACTCAAACACTTAGCCTTAGAAACTGCTCAAAACTTGAAAAAGTTTTGAGATTTACATTCAACCCCCCTTCTGTAAATCTCATTGTTAGTCCACTGGGAATAATAATTGCTATCAGAACAAGCTCTTAACATACAAAGAGTTTAAAGATCTATTCTGCTAACATCATGAGTGCACAGAAGAATCCTCCTGCTACCATCATGAGTAGGAAGGATATTGGTGTAAAGATCCCAGTCCTGGAAAAGGATAATTATCATCACTGGAAAGTGAAGATGCATTTACATCTTCTTTCTCAAGATGAAAGCTACATCAACTGTATTGAAAATGGTCCTCACATCCCTCACAAAGTAGCCACAGCTGCTACTACAACAGTTGCTGTTGGACAGTCCATTCCCAAGCCAAAAGCAGAATGGACTATACATGGAAGAAATCCGCAAGGATAAGAGAGCCATGAACATTTTGTTTAATGGCTTAGATCAAGATATGTTTGACAATGTCATCAATAGCCAAACTGCAAAGGAAGTTTGGGATACTGTACAAATCATCTGTGAAGGTACTGAGCAGGTCAGAGAGAACAAGATGCAGCTTTTTATTCAACAGTATGAATATTTTCACTTTGAAGAAGGTGAATCATTAAATGATACCTTCAACAGGTTTCAGAAACTGTTGAATGGATTGAAGCTGTATGGTAGAGTGTACCAAGTCAAGGATTCTAACTTAAAATTTCTTAGGTCTCTGCCAAAGGAATGGAAGCCCATGACTGTCTCTTTGAGAAATTCTCAAGATTATAAGAACTTCACACTTGAAAGATTATATGGAATTCTGAAGACTTATGAACTTGAAATGGAGCAGGATGAGCTGTTGGAAAAGGGAAAGAGAAAAGGAGGAACAGTTGCTCTTGTAGCTGACAGTGAGAAGATGGAAGCCAGGAATGAGGAGAAGACAATGCCAAGTCTCAAAATTGGCACAAGCAAATCAGAATCAAGCAAGGGTAAAGAGCAAGTTGCTGAGGATGAAGACAATTCCAGTCAGGATGAATCTGATGATATTGAAGAACATTTGGCCTTTCTGTCCAGGAGGTTTGCAAAAATGAAGTTCAGGAAAAACATAAAGTTCACTAAGCCAAACAAAAACATGGTGGACAAATCAAAGTTCAAATGTTACAACTGTGGCATTAGTGGACACTTTGCAAGTGAGTGTAGGAAGCCAAATTCTGAGAAAAAGAAATTTGAGCAAGTTGATTACAAAAAGAAGTATTTTGATTTGCTCAAACAAAAGGAAAGAGCTTTTCTCACTCAAGATGATTGGGCAGCAGATGGGGTAAATGAAGATGATGATGTGGAATATGTCAACCTAGCCCTGATGGCTAATTCTGATGAAAATAAAACTAGTTCATCAAGCAACCAGGTAATTACTACTGATCTCTCTCAGCTTTCTAAACATGAATGCAATGAAGCCATAAATGATATGACCAATGAATTATATCATTTGCGTGTTTCCCTTAAATCACTAGCAAAAGAAAACACTAGGATCAAGGAGAATAATGTGTTTTTAAGTGATAGGAATGCTGTGTTAGAGGATCAGGTAATTGAGCTTGAAAAGATAAAACTTAAATGCTTGACTGTTGAGAGTGAACTAGCAGAAGCTGTTAAGAAAGTAGAAATTCTTTCTAAACAGTTAGAAAGTGAGCACGAGGTAATCAAGGCCTGGAAAACATCTAGGGATGTTAGTGTTCAGATTGCAAAGGTTCAGGGAATTGAATCATTCTGTGAGGATGCCTGGAAGAAAAACAAAAAGGAGTTAGAATTAATTGATGGATTGTCAACAAATGTGGAATCAACGGATGATGAAAGTTATCCGTTGAAGGAAGAAAAGGAGCATCCGTTGAAGGCTCATAAATTAAAACAGGCAAGTTCTTTTAAAAATAAAAATCTCAATAAAAGGAATGATTCAACTCTCAAGAACTTTGTCAAAGAAGGAGCTAGCACATCCAGAGATGTCAGTAAGGTGAATATAGGACACATGACTTTAGATCAACTAAAAGATAGGCTTAAGTTGGTTGAGGATAAGAAGGAAACTAAAAGAAAATCTAAAAGAAATGGGAAGGTAGGGATTAATAAACATAACAATTACACACCTGATAGGTATGCTCCTAGAAAAAGCTGTGTGCATTGTAAAAGTGTTAATCACCTATCTGATAATTGCAAATCTGTTAAAAATGCTCTCATGCCTTCAAATCCCTCCATGCCTAACATGTCTGTGTCACCTCTGCATGCTATGCCTGTTATGTCTCACCAGAATCCCCATGCACATTTTGCAAACATGCCATATATTAACAATCCTTATTTTACTGCATTTAGTATGCCTCAAATGCCATACAATATGCCTATGTGGAATAACATGTTTGCACAACCTATGCCTTATCAAATTTAATCAAATGTGTTAAATGATTCTGTGACTAACCCTACACTTCAACCAACCACATCTGAGACCAAGGTTGACCCAAAGTTACCTAAGTCAAAAGATGCAGGAGGAATGAAGTCTAGGAAAAAGACTAACAAGGCTGGACCTAAGGAAACTTGGGTACCAAAATCAAGTTGATTGATTTTGTTGTGTGCAGGGACAAAGAAGGAATCTATTGTACTTGGACAGTGGTTGTTCAAGACACATGACAGGAGATTTCACCCTGCTCACAGAGTTTAAGGAGACAGCTGGCCCTAGCATAACCTTTGGAGATGACAGCAAAGGATTCACTATGGGATATGGCTTGATTTCAAAAGAAAATGTCATCATTGATGAAGTTGCATTGGTTGATGGTCTCAAACACAATTTATTGAGCATCAGTCAACTATGTGACAGAGGGAATACTGTTTCCTTCAATTCTGAAGCCTGTATTGTCACAAGTAAAAAGGACAATAAAGTGGTTCTAACTGGAGTTAGAAAAGGGAATGTGTACTTAGATGATTTCAACTCTACAGATGCAGAATCCATTACTTGTCTTCTCAGCAAAGCAAGTCCAGTTGAAAGTTGGCTATGGCACAAGAAGCTGTCCCATTTGAATTTCAAGACAATGAATGATCTAGTCAAAAAGGACTTAGTTAGAGGAATGCCTCTAGTGGAATTCACAAGGGATGGACTGTGTGATGCTTGTCAGAAAGGAAAGCAAAAGAAAGTATCATTCAGTAAGAAGCTTGAATCTGTAATTGATGAACCACTACAACTTCTACACATGGATCTTTTTGGACCAGTCAATGTATTGTCAATTTCAAGGAAAAGATACTGCCTAGTGATTGTAGATGATTTCTCAAAGTTTTCATGGGTTTATTTTCTTGGATCAAATGATGAAGCTAGTGAAATCATCATCAATCATATCAAGCAAGTCAACAATCATCCTGATTTCAAAGTAAGGAATATTAGGAGTGACAATGGAACTGAGTTCAAGAATTCAACCATGAAGTTGTTCTGTGAAGAAAGTGGGATCATGCATGAGTTCTCAGCTCCAAGAACTCCACAACAAAATGGTGTGGTGGAAAGGAAGAACAGATCACTAATTGAAGCTGCAAGGACAATGCTTGAAGAGTCAAAACTCCCAACTTATTTTTGGGCTGAGGCTGTTAACTGTGCATGTTACACTCAGAATATTTCTCTAATCAATCAGGCAAAATGCATGACTCCCTATCAATTACTCAAGAGAAGAAAACCAACTTTAAACTTTCTACATGTCTTTGGTTGCAAATGCTACATCTTAAGGAATCAATCTGATCACAAAGGGAAGTTTGATGCAAAGGCTGATGAAGGAATATTTGTTGGTTATTCTGCTGGAAAATCATATAGGGTCTACAATCTAAGAACCAACATTGTCATGGAATCTGTACATGTTGTGTTTGATGATAAAAAGATTGATGGACTAACAGATGAGGGACATCATGAAGGACTCAAATTTGACAACATTGAGATATACTATGATGATAGTGAAGATGAGAATGATAAAGAAGGCATCTCAAGAAGAATTCAGAATCTGCCTTTGGATAATGCACAGAATGCTGCATCCGTTGAAAGTCATAATTCAGCTTCCGTTGAAAGAAGCAATGCAGCATCCGTTGAAAGACAAAGTGCATCATCCGTTGAAGTTCATAATGAAACATCCGTTGATCACAGTCTGTCAATGGATAATCAATTAACTTCATCAGTTGATAGAGCTCCCAATTCTTTTCAAAGGATCAGCAACTCAGGGGGAGTTTCAACAAATCAACATTCTATCTCACATCATGACAATACTGAGGCAACCTCATCTAGGGCTAATCTACCACCTCAAAGGAAATGGACCAAGAATCACCCTTTTGAACTGATCATTGGTGATGCTACATCAAAAGTACAAACTAGAAGGGCTCCTCAAGATGAATGTCTGTATAGTAGCTTTCTATCACAGGAGGAACCTAAGAGAGTGGAAGAAGCTCTATTGGATCCAGATTGGATTTTAGCAATGCAAGAGGAGCTAAACCAATTTGAGAGGAACAAAGTATGGAAGCTGGTACCCAAGCCAAAGAACAAGAGTTCTATTGACACAAAATGGGTATTCAGAAACAAGATGGATGAAAATGGCATTGTCATAAGGAATAAAGCCAGATTGGTTGCTAAAGGCTATTCTCAACAAGAGGGAATAGATTTTGATGAAACATTTGCTCCAGTTGCCAGACTTGAAGCCATCAGAATCTTTCTAGCCTATGCAGCTAATGCCAATTTCAAAGTCTATCAAATGGATGTCAAGAGTGCATTTCTAAATGGGGAATTGGAGGAAGAAGTTTATGTAAGCCAACCTCCAGGTTTTGAAGATCCAAATTTTCCAGACTATGTGTATTATCTGTTGAAAGCACTCTATGGACTAAAGCAAGCACCTAGAGCCTGGTATGAGACTTTGTCAAAGTTCCTTCTAGATAATCACTTCACAAGAGGTACTGTTGACAAAACTCTCTTCTTTAGAAATGTTAATGGCTCTAAGATACTTGTACAAATTTAAGTAGATGATATTATATTTGGATCTACAGATGATAAGCTTTGTAAAAAGTTTGCTAAATTAATGCAAAGTAAATATGAAATGAGCATGATGGGAGAGCTAACTTACTTTCTTGGTTTACAAGTTAAATAAGTTAGTGGTGGAATTTTCATTAGTCAAACTAAATATATTTATGATCTTTTAAAGAAGTTTGACTTAATGGATTGTTCACCTGCAAAAACTCCCATGGCCACTGCCACTAAGCTTGAATTAAACAAGGCTGAAAAGTCTGTGGATATTACAAGTTATAGAGGCATGGTTGGCTCACTTTTATATTTAACTGCTAGTAGACCTGATATAATGTTTTCTACATGTCTCTGTGCTAGATTTCAAGCTGACCCTAAAGAATCTCACTTAGTGGCTATTAAAAGAATTTTCAGATATCTCAAGGGGACTCCAAATCTAGGACTTTGGTACCCTAGAGAGTCTGGTTTTGATCTAATTGGCTACTCAGATGCAGATTATGCAGGTTGCAAAATAGACAGGAAAAGCACAACAGGCACCTGTCAATTTCTAGGGAACAAGCTTGTATCATGGTTCAGCAAGAAGCAGAATTCTGTTTCCACATCAACAGCTGAAGCTGAGTACATTGCTGCTGGTAGTTGTTGTGCACAGATACTATGGATGAGGAATCAACTATTTGACTATGGTCTGACTGTTGACAAAATTCCAATATTCTGTGACAACACAAGTGCCATTGCCATTACTGAAAATCCAGTGCATCACTCAAGAACCAAGCACATTGATATCAAGTACCACTTCATTAAGGAACAAGTGATGAAATGTACAGTGGAACTTCATTTTGTTCCAAGTGAAAAGCAGAATGCAGACATATTTACCAAGCCACTTGATGAATCAACATTCACAAGATTAGTAAGTGAGTTAGGTATGCTTAATTATTCATAATCTATGTCATCTATATAATCTATCTTGAAGCCTGAAATGAATTTGCTGCAAGAACAAAGCTGGCTTTAATTAAGACTTATCCTATCAACAGATATTCTCTATCTGTTGAAAGCCAAAATTGTTCTATCAACGGATGTTCATTATCCGTTGAAAGACAAATACATTTCTGGTAATTTTATCCTTCAACGGATAAAATGGTGTTGTTCATCAACGGATAACTATTTCCCTTATCCGTTGAAGTGTCACGTCAGTTACTATAAGTGAGTCACAGCCGTTGATTCTTTAACTCAACCGTTGATACAGATATACAGTGTTTTATGTATTTGTATTTAAGGTAGTTTTCAGAAAATCTACAGTTTTATTTATTCTTGAACGGCTGTAACTTACTTAAAAGTATCATTTAATCATTCTATTTACGTTTTAATTCAAGAAAGTATAAAAGCCCAATTGAACTCTTATTCTCACTTTACGCTTTCTTGCAATTCTTATTCTCTTTCTCTCTAAATTCTCAAGTTTTTCTCTGCAACCTCTACTCACAACAATGGCACTAGTAGTCAAAATTATGTCTCAAACATGATTTGTTTATGAAAAGAATAATTTCATAGCCTTGGTTGAAAAGAATGAAGCCCATTCTGATTATCACAAGATGATGGACTTCATCAAGAACTGCAAACTAAGCTATGCAATGCTGGAAGCCCCAACCATCTACTGTGAGGTGATTGAGGAGATTTGGATAACTGCAGAGTTCAACTCCACATATATGACTATTGCCTTCTCTCTCAAAGGTAAGGACTATTGCATTAATTATGATGATATACAATCTTGCTTTAAGTTGCCTGAGAATAATGCCATGACACCACACACTGATAAAGATGTCTCTGCTATGCTAGATTCCATAGGCTATGCTTTTGATTCTGCTAATTTAGGTAGTATTAGAAGGAAAGGCCTTAGGAAAGAATGGAGTTTTCTTGGAGATGCCTTTATTAAGGTTTTCTCTGGGAAGATTAGCAATTTTGATGCTATCACTTCATCTCTTGTTAATATGCTCTATATGCTAGTTTCTGATAGGTACTTTAATTTTAGCAATTGTGTTATGCTAGAATTAGGTTCCAGATTAGGTAACATCTACTATGCTAGATTCTTTATGTTATTGGCTAACCATGTTGCTGAAGGTTTGGTTATATCCAATGAGAATAATAAACTCAAATGATGGGCACAAGAGAAAAGGGTCCTTGCAGACCTTTTGAGAATGAACCTCAACAGCCAGGTGCCATTGGTATACTTGCCAATCATGAATGCACCACAGGTAAGTGAGGTAAATACTTCTATAACTCCTACTATTTCCAACCCCAATGTTTCTTTGCCTTATAGTGTGGCTATGGAACCTGTGTCTTTGTCCAAACAGGCTCCTACCAAAGCAACCAAATCTAAAGTTTCCAAAGTCAAGTCAAAGAAACCTACCTCTGTTGTTTCTCAAAAGACAACAGTTGTAACAACTACCATAAACCCTGAAGGGAGTGAACAGGGTGTGAGTGGTGAGGGGAGGGGTGAACATCAAAAAGCCCCCCAGGATAAGGTGGGAGAGGTGAGTGGTACCCAAACCATCCAAGCCACAGTCTCTCAAAAGACTGTGGTGGTTCAAAAGGAGTCCAACACATCCCTAGTTGCATCCTCCCAAAAGGTTGTAACTATTGAAAATAGTCCCCAACCAGGGACACAGAACAAAAGAGGGAGGGACACTGAAGCCACACATTCACCATTTAAAGCCTTTTCAAGGAAGAAGAAGGCCAAGACCCTAGTTTCCACACAAGGGACACACACAACACAGATACATCCACCTGTATCTGTGCCTTCTCAAATTCAGCTTGATGTGATTCCAGCAAATGTGGAATCACAGCCCCATTCTCTCAATATAGAAACACACCATTCATCAAACTCTCCAACACCCTCTCTGGATGTGGATATGATATTCACATCAATTCCTGATTCTCCCTCATTAAAACTCAGGGAGGAGCCCCACTCAAAACCTGGTGATCATCATCTTTTAGATGATTTGTTGGATCATCAGCCAATTATTTCAGATGTAGTTGCAGAATCTGTGTCACCACACTTAAAATCAATCCACACAGATTCAACAATTATGTCACTTTCTATATCTACATCTTTTCCTTCTTCAACGGATATCTCTCATCCGTTGACAAGTGGTTGTTCTTCAACGGATAAGCTTAACAGCAGTTATCCGTTGATGCCATCAGTTTCCACTTCAACGGATATTCCCTATCCGTTGATGGTCTCTACACACTTAACAGAAACAATTCCAACTGTAGAGGACATGGCAACTGTACAATCACTTTTAGGTTTGAGGGAAGGGAGTGATCTTTTGAGTGAGAGGCTGGGTTGCTCCCAGGCAAAAGGAGAGGTTGAGAGTCACCATATGCATGCTATTTCTTCTAGCATGGCAAAAGTGAGTGAGAGGAGTGCCACCTTAGAAGGTGAGGGTGAGGGTGTGAGGGTGTGTGTGAGCCAGGGGGAGCCCCTGATGCAAGAACAGAGAGAAATTGAGAGAAAGGCAGGTACAGAAGCTATAAGGGTGGATCCAGCCATTGCTAGTGAGTTAATGAAAGTGGATGATGCAGAAAAGGAAAGACAATTTCAGCAACATTACAAAGCTGTCATTGATAACATTTCCTTGGATGCTGACACTTTTACTCACCCTGTTCCAGCCTATCAATTATTGGCTGCACAAGGCAATGTGGAGGCAGAACAGACACTACACATTGTACACACTTCAGAATCTCTTCTCAGAGACAAAGCTGCTATCAACAGGCTGCCTTCTCAAGCTGGTGAGCCATCTGAAGAATTTGGAGTAAATTCTAATGATGATGACTCTAATTCTTTGAATGAGAGCATGAACTTAGGGGGAGTAGCAGGCCCAAGTTCTGTTCCTGATCTTCCTGAATGGGCATGGGCAAAACCATCAACACCAGGTGAGTTTGGTGTCACTTTGGTCAGACAAGTCATGACAATTCAGAAGGCCCTTCAGGAGACTCAAGATGCTGGTACCAAGGCAATTCTTCAAGCTCATCTGGAATCTCTGTATCTCTTGCAGTTGCAGCATTACCAGCAAAATCTAAGTGTGGATGAGCTCAAGCAGGATATTGCTGATCTGAAATCCTACAATGCTGAGAAATTGGATTCAGTTATACCCTATGGTACTATGCAAGATTTGTTGGGGAGACTGAGGAAAGCATCTGATGCTGACAAGAGGCTGGCCAGATTGGAAGATAGGGTTCAAATCATTAAAGACTCTATGGTCACCATTCTTCAGAATCAACAAACTCAAACAAATCTACTCATGCAGCTGGAAAAAGCACGAGGCTTGACCCATACCCTTGATGATAACAAAAAGGGGGAGAATAAAGGGGAAGGGGAAGGAGAGCCATCTACAACAGTTCAGATTTCTCAAGTGCTAGTTCCTGTCATCACAACTTCTCCAACTATTCAAGTCAAAGGAAAGCTAGATGGAATTGATCTAATCCAGATAGCAGCAGCTGAATTGCAAGTCAAAGAGCAAAGGAAGAAGATTGATGAAAAGATGCAACTAATATTTGGTTCTACAACTTCTCAATCACAATCTGTGAAGCATAGCATAAAAGTGGAATCAATTATTATGGAACTCAAGCCAGTAGGGAGGCATAAGGATGGAGAAACTTCTTCCAAAGATCTGCAACCTATAGTTCTCAAGCCCAACAACAGATCCAATAAGGACTCTACAAAGAATCCTCTAAAAGAGGTGGATTTTCCTCTTCCAAAAGCTGATGAGGACAAGCTTTTAGGTAGAAGTATTGCATATCTCAAAGAGACCATGGATGAGGCTGTAAGGAGAAACATGACTATTATCTTCAGAGAGGGAAAGAGCATATGTGTGATGCAAGGACATCCCAAATTCTCAATAGCCAAGAGGGAAGAAACCAAAAGGTTGAAGGAAGAAGCCAAACAGCTAAAGGCTGACAAAAGAGCACAAACAAAGCTTGAAAAACAGCTAAAGTCAAGTCAGGCTGAAGAACAGAAAGAAATTGAAGACAAAGGTGAAGATGAAGCTATGGGGGACATGGTTGGTACTGAGATGGAGGAAAGAAGTAAGGAAGAATGGCAGAAAGGGAAAAGAAAGAAGGTCAATGGAAAGAGAAAGAAGGTAGATAAGACTGAAGAAACCCAATCAATATCCAAACCACTACCCTCTATTCCTGAACCCATTGTACCTGACCCCTTCATGAACATTCATGGTGAAACAATCATTCCCAAGGAGGAACCAATTGATTGGGACACCATCAAATTGCCCACCTTTCTAACCTCTTCTCCACCATCAAAGAAGCAGAAAAGAATAATCAAATCAACACCCTCTAAAGCCTCAATCAAATTCACACAGAAGCCTAAGCCTAAACCTCAAACCTCTAAAGATGATTATGTTCACATCTGTGACATAAAAGAATTTTCAGACATTGAACTCTATCTGGATGAGCTGGAGGATGTAAGGGGAATAGCTGCCTACAGACAGCTACCAGAAAGACTAGTGTTCAAATACAAAGGAGCTGGGGAAAGAACATGGCCTCTTCACAGAATTCTGAATGAAGGCTACTCTACCTTGATCAGAGTCTACTCAGCCATACAAAGGGATTCTGGCTTTACCAGGACTGCCATGACTGAGATTCTCAACAAGATTGCCAACATAAGGAAAACTTGGAGGGAGCCCAATGCTTTGCCTAGAACTTTACTCATTCAAGAAAGAGGAATTACAATTCACAAATCACCTCATTGGTTGATGGAATTCAGAGACAACAAAGGAGTCAGAAGATTTTTCAGAATTGAAGATCAGCTAAAGATTGCCAGTAATGAAACTCTCAAGGATATGCAATCTAAGTTAGATATCAATGAAGAAGATGAAGCTGAATTCTACAGACAACTTCAACTTCAAATAGAGGAGAATGACAGGAGGCTAGGAAAGAAAATCAGGGATCAAAGGAAAAGAAAGTAATTTGCTCAGGCTAAAGGAGCACCCTTGGAAACAATGTAATTCTTCAATTCCATCCCAGCATATACATTTTTGTAGCACTTTTGAATTTCTGCTTTATTACAGTTTATAAATTTGTTAAGTGTTTTGTTATCATCAAGCTAAACCCAAATTTATGCCTACAGTTCTAGTAGACATAAATAGGGGGAGATTGTTAGGAATATGTGTATTAGTTTGATGATAAGTTAAGCAAAACACTTAAGTAGAAATCTAGTGTTTGTAGCCTCAACGGATAAGACCATCTTGGCTATCCGTTGAAGGAGTAGCTGTACTTAGCAATAAGTTTAGTATTGTAGCACATTTCACTCTCTGGTTTCAAGCTGTAATTCTTAGATGTTGTTAGGAAATAATCAGTCATGTTGACTACTAATGGATGTACAAATAGGAGGGCTAATTATAAATATTTCATGCCTTGTAATTTTGTATAAGTGAAGAAGTGTCAACGGATATTGAAGACCTTCAACGGATAAGAAACAAAGCTTCAACGGATGTCTCTAATGCTTCAACGGATAATATCCATCAACGGATAAGTGCTTCAATGGATAAAGACTTCAACTGATAATGCATCAACGAATAAAGCTTCAATGGATAAAGCCTCAACGGGTAAGGCATCAACGGATGAAAGCTTCAACGGATGCTTAGTTCATTAACAGTTGATAGTGACAATTCACAAGCTGACAGAGGCACATGGGTTGACAGAGACATACTGGAATGTGGAAGCCTCTAGGAGGAATCAAGAAAATGCAGCATTTCCATTCTGATGCAAACAAGGAAGTATTCAAAGATTTACAGATTATCCTAGATTACATTGGATAGAGAAATGAAGAAGAAACATGTGAATAATCTTTTCAATTATATTTTACAGTTTGTCTTCACTTGTAAACTTGGTGATATATAAACCAAGTAGCAGCTAGTAATTAGACAAGAATTTTCCTGAGCTGTTTAGAAATATCAAAAGAGAAAATCATCTAGTTTGTACTAGGAAGCAGCTGTGATTTAATTCTTTGAATCACAGATTTTCTGAAATAACACATCTCTGGTGGAACAACAAATCCACCAGAAAAGTTTTTAAGTTCTTTGTGCTCATTACATTTGTGTTTGAATATATATCTGTCTGCATCAGCTTTAAGCAATTCACACACATTTGATCACTCAAACACTTAGCCTTAGAAACTGCTCAAAACTTGAAAAAGTTTTGAGATTTACATTCAACCCCCCTTCTGTAAATCTCATTGTTAGTCCACTGGGAATAACACCTGCATTCATGTAAGGGGAATACAAAGTAAACATAAAATATCAGGCCTAATAACGTACATGATTGTTCTACAATTCAAGTTACCGTTAATTGATTTTAGAGGATTACAGCTAAGATATTCTGCATTCTTTGTCCTCAAAGACTGCTTCAACGATGAATGTTTGGTACCTGTAACAATCACAAAGAAATGACATTAACTATACTCAAATTGTTAGACTGTTCATAAGCAGAGTTTTATCTGAACCGCAGTAGACGCCAGACATTGGCTATGCTCAGAACTTGATCGGATGAGAGAGGATTTAGTTGACAGACTTAGTGGATTCTGATTCTCCTTGCTACTATTTGCTTCTGACAATGCATTTCCACTCATATTTATTGGATCAGATCCGGGTTTAACTAAAGAAAAGAATAAAGAGAAACTTATTAACGTCCACAACATAACTCCTAAATTCAAACTACATCGGTCACATGGATTATGATCCAAAAATTCAAAGAACGTATGTTACATGAATCATTGTAGGAGGATTTAATATGGTAATTCTCTGTACTCTAGGAATTAGTCATGTCTGTAAGAATAGAATGGACATTCCTGCCACGGACACGGTGTTTTCTATCTGATTGGACAAAACCAAAATATCAGTAACAACTACAAAACGGAAAGTGTAACCATGCCACATGCTCATCAGAATTCATATCTTAATTACCTGAGGTATGTGATATATTCAAAATATTTTCAATATTACGACCACGAACACGTTTGGATCCTACCATAGAACATAATTGTCCCGAATGTAATGTCAGGTTTATCGCATGAAAAAGTTACAGATAATAAGCAAACTGATTATGAGTAAACATTGGCTAGAAGCAATACCTTGAGATTTCATGATTCTGTTATCGTTTTCATGCCAAGATACGATTTCCAGATGCAATGGTCATCTATTGTAGTCTCTCATTAGAGAGAGAGAGAGAAGAGAAGACTGAAATAGTGATGTAACAGAATGAAGCAAATCATGCATGATTTGATTTTTTTTAATTTTTTTTCCATAGATAGATTGATTTTGATATTAAAAAATAGCCAAATATTAATTGAGATGGGTCAATTGAAGTTAATTGGATAATTTATGGATATAGAAAATTATATAGAATTTGGGTCATGGGTAAATGTTGGAGTAGTTATTAAGGTATATAGATTGACGACAAGCAGCACGAAGGCAATAAACAAACAATAAAGGAATTTGAAAATTGATCAATTGAAACGGGGAATTACAGGGTGTTGGCTAAGTTAGTTGGATAAAATAACATAAAATAATGATTATATAAAATTTATCAAACTTGTTAGCTAATTTATTCTTATAATATTGATATTGACTATATTTTAAAAATAACTAGCTTAAAACTCGTGCGATGCACGGACTGTGTAGATTTTTTTTAATATTACATAATTTTATAAATAAATACTTGGATTCAATTTTTAATTTTTTTAATTTAAAATTTTAAATGAAATAACTTCATGATAATTATATAAGTAAACGTATATGTTCTTAACTTTTTAGAACATTTAGACTTATTTAAAGTGATAATATTGGTATGGGAATATTATAATGATGAAATTATTATTTTATTGAGGGTAAAAATATAATGTCCCCATTATGTTGGAACCTTAAAAAATATCATTTTAGCATGGTGATTATTTAATTGATTAACTATGACTCTATAAAAGATATTTGAAAAATGCAATATTATTGATTGAACGAAATAGTTTTATTGATAATTATAAGTATATTTTAAAAAAATATTTATGTTTTAAATAAAATTTGATTTTTTATTTCACATGAATAGGATACGAATTATACTTAGTCTAGTATTAATTTGATTTATCTCCGATAAGTGATTTATATTATTTTATTTTAACCCGATGCCCAATACGTCGACCAAATCAAACTAATTATTTTTAGTTTAATTTTAATTTTTTTTAAAGTCCGTACCAATAAGATAATTTTATTTAGACTGAATAATTAGTATATATGTTTTTTTGTTAGTCGGACTGTATTTTTATTTTAGTTTTGTGTGAGTCTGAATCAATTTTATAATGTATTTTTTTATCCCGCATAAATAAAATAAATTATTTTATTTATCCAAGTTCATTTTTAAGTATTATTATTATTTTATCTAAGTCTGATGCACATTAAGTTGAATTTAATATAAATTATAGTGATATAGAGTTCGATATAAAATAAAATTCAAATTGGTAAAGTAACAGAGGAAGTTGACTTCGATATCAATTAGAATTAGAATTGATCGACCCACTAATTAGAATTAGAATAATTAAGTAAGGGTAATTAAGTAATTTCAACAAGTACTGATCGAACTTTTAATGTTTGGTCTAATATAATAAATATAGATATGCTTTTATCATTTAAATTATTATAAATAAAATATATAATTTTTATATAATAAATAGATTATGTATAATTTAATTATAATTAATGTATATATTTGATAAATATAAACAGGTGGTGCCAAATGCAGGTCACTTTTTTCAAATGCAGTTTGGTTAGATTACGTTAACACCCCTCGTACTCAATTGTTAGATTACGTTAAAACCCCTCGTACTCAATAAATGATTCAACCTTAATTAATGTATACATGTGTACTTTTCCTCATTACTATGTAATGTTGCTGATTGCTAAGTAGATTAATAATTAGAATTAATATTCATATAAAACAATATGTGATAAAATATTTTATAAATATTTAAATTTTTATAAAATAATTCATCATGTCAATTTTTATTGAAAATATAACACATCAAATTTAAAATATTCATTGAATATCATTTAATTTTTTATATTTAATATCAATTATTTTCATTTTTCTTATATAATATCAATTATAAAATATGATTTTTTATAGAAATTGTTCTCAAAGTAAACTTATTTAAAAAAAATTAAAATATATTTTAAATTGAGATACTAATTAATTAATTATATAAATTATGTTTCTATTTTAAATAAACAATTTAAAATATACTTGTTAACTAATTTGCAAGTATTTATTTATAATCTTTTAAATAGTATGCATAAAGGTCTCAGGTGACGGTGACGGAGGTGTTACCCTCCAGAATCAACTGGACGACCATGCTAACTAATTCATTGGAAGCAACATCAAAATATACATCCTCCAATACTCAACATGAAAATAAATATAAATTAACATAAATACTATTAGATGCATATAAATAATTTAGCAAAAGAAATATAAGAAAATTTGGAACAAAAAATAATTATAAAAAACTCACCTCAGACTCTTCTTTTCCATCCATAGATAAATAAATTTTTTCCTGTGAAAAAAGACCAACAATCCAAAGAGTTAATGTAATAATTAGAAAATATTGTTTCATGTAAAATTATTATTTATGTGAGTCAAAAAAATAATATTAATATAATATATAAATTAATTGCAAGCTAATACATAAATAATAATCTAGCTTACATATAATTTTATCTAAGTTGTCTAATGCACGCTAATGCACACTAAGATGAATATGTCAATCTGGAATGTATTTTCACTACTCACTTTTACCAATTTTTCAACTATAATTATTTTACTCATTAAAATAATATATATTTTAGATTCATTTATAAGCTGACCAATATATATGTTATATACGTTTTTAGTTATTATGTTATTAATTACTAATTAAATTTATTAATCAAGACTGAATACATTACATAATTTAATTAATTTACAATATACATATATATATAAATTTATTAATTTAATGTTGTATCTTAATTCTACTCGGACAAAAAAAATGGTACCAAAACATATATGTATTTTGAAAAATTATATTTAATGGAGATTGCATAGACTACAAAAAATGCAGAAAACTAAAATTTAATTTTAAAAAAAGAAGATAAAACAAATGGTGTGAAAACACTACACTTATAATAAATTAGTTGAAAAAAGATAAAATAAATAGTGTGAAAACACTGCTCTATCTCACATTACATGCATGTATGTATTAGTATCTATTTAGTATTCATATATATATTTATTTTTAATTAGTCAAAATAAAAATTATATCAGGTTAAATGTATTATGTGTAAAATATAAGTTTAATATATTATTAATTGTACTGCCAGTTAAATGAATTAATGATTAAAATTATACTATTAACAGAAATACAGAAAATGATTAAGTGTCCAAGGTTTTGCATAAAAAATTAGCAAGGTCATTTGAGTAATATTCATGTATTTTATAATCTTGATCTCCATTGGAAAACTATGATATAACCGATATGAACAGGAATGCATCATTAAAAACGGGTTAAACATTTTTAGCGATTTGAGATGCTCTTAGAGGGGGGGAAGTAGGCAGAGAGGGTCAAAGGAAGGGGCGGGGGTAATCTAATTGCGGAGAAAATAAGCCTAAAGGGTGGGGCAGCGACTGTGATATTGAATTTGGGGGGGTTAAGGAAAGGAGCTCAATTGCAATCAGAATCGATGGGGGAGAAAGGCATATTTGAGGGATTACCTCCTCCAAATAGTAATAGTAATAGTAATAGTAATAGTAATAGTAGTGCTGCTGCAAACCCACAACCACCCCCACCTCCACCTGCTCTCAAGAGTGCCCTCAAACGCACCAAACACCAAGGTTTCCCTCCTTCCTCTACTTATTCTTCTTTTTCCAGATTATTCTCTTTACATTAGGGATTGCTTTTTTTCATTTCTCTAGGTTTTTTTTTATTCATTTTTCTACTTATTTGTTATATATATTCAACAAATGACATTATGTAAAACTACTCTTTCACTGGAAATAATAATATTTTTTATGATGGATTTTAAGCAACCAGAATACTGCATTAAATCTTAGTTACTATAGCTTCCTTGCTTTTTTTTTTAAACTCATCCAACTGAACTCAGCAGGCTTGTGCTGCAGTTCTACTTGTGTTATGAGAGCTAGAATTTATAACTTACTAATATAAGGGGATCGTACGAAATTTTGTTGTCTGGTGTATGCTCCAAATAAGCTCAAGTTTTTCTTCTGATTTCCAGCCATTATTCCTGAAAAGCGCTTGAGGTTTAGAACAACAACTGATGCTTCAGAAGTTCAAGTTATAGAGGCCATGCAGAAGATAGCATCACACATTAAGAACCCTTCCAAAGTTGGCAAGGCTTCAAAGCTTGCTATACAGCTAATTAATGCTGGCAGTATCAAGCCTGCAACAACCGATCATTTCTTTGCAATACTAGAATCTGCTATGTCGTCCCAGACTGTGTGTAATGATCCTTTAGTACGGGCTGACTATCATGCGTTGTTTTCAGCAACACAAGATGTAACTGAGGTGATCTTTCAGCATCCTTGTATAAATATATCCATATTTTATTGATCTTGTAAGGTGGGAACATTTTTTGAAGCCTATTTTTTATTGAATTTTGCTATCAGTGCTTTAACAAGAAGCAGAGAAATCAAATAATGGCTTGGACAATCAGAGCTGTTCTGGCAAATGACCTTTTCACGGATGACAGCTTTGTGGTAAAGTTCTTAATTTCTGTGTTTATATTTCTTGTTGTTGGATAACTTTTTTTCCTTATGTGGATTATTGTACTTTGTACGTTCAGTTTCCCCTAAAAATCGGTTGATAGATCAGTTCTTTTTTCTTCCTTGGTTAGAAATCTCTTGGGGTAGTGACTGATTGGTTCAATCACCCAATATTGTTACATTCATATTACTTCTAGTCATTTCGCTATGTCTTATCATGTTCTTAGTACTGGAGCTCTGGTGCATTTACACATTGTATGTTAGTGATGCAGGACAAGAATTTGAAAAGATGGATTTATGAACTAAAAACAATAATTGGATAGAAATTGGGTGGATTAACCGCATGCATTACTCTAGCCAAGTGTATTACAACTGCATAAGAGAAAAACTTATGGATTGCAAGACAAGAAGGGACTCAATTCTAAAAAAATCACCAAATCTACCATGATATGCGGGGTTACCATACTTGGAATGAGGAGGAACGGAAGTGGAGAATTTTTATATATGTTAAATTATTAGTTTATAAGTATTTTGTTTAGAGAGGATTAAAACTATTTGTTTATGTGTTTTATATGCAGGGCTAGTAGTTTATTAACTAGTAGATTATGTGGTAAGACCAATAGTTATCGGGCCGTAGTCGATTAGGTATTCTATTTTTTATTATTTATTATATAATCATGTGATCCCCACAACTATTGAGCTTTAATTATACATTTTTTCTTGGGAATAAGATTAACCAATTATTTTAGGGTTATCGTATAATTCACTACGTATTGTATCATGGTATAAATTCCTTGTAATATAACCAAATGGTGACCAAGTCCCGAGCAATTCGGATTGTTATAATAAACCTACACTATTGAATAAACCCTTATCCCTGACATATAAACCACTTGATGTATACAACCACCGTCAACCTAGGTCAAAGAACTTGTTCATAAAGAACTTCGAAAATTAAATTGCAAGCAATGAAGTCTAACTAGATTTTCCGAAATGATGAATTCAGTGTGATTAACCCCAGCGATGTCTTCGACATCTTTTTCCTTGAACAATCCGAACATTTACCACGAAAGATTTCTCAACAATATTAAAAATTTCTTTAATTTTGTGTTCTACACAACTCATAAAATCTGAAACAGCCACATTATCTTCATTGATTGTGTTTATTCTTATCATCAACATGTTTAATTGATTTAGTGTTTGTAGTAGGTAAGACACTACATTCCTTAATCGTATTTCCTAATATGGTTGTAAGCATGACATAAATACTTTCTTCATCCTTTTATAAGTCTTTCCTCTTCTTCTTTTTTCATTATGTGGTAACTGGGTCTTGGTAGGTTAGTAATTAAACATAGACCTAAAATTTTATACAGCCCACCAAGGTTATTAAGTCTCCAAGTCGAGCCTCGGTGCCCGGGTACCTTGGAATCGACTAGTCGACAAGTCGCCTGACTAGTCGAAAAAAGTCGACAAGTCGTTTATATATATATATAAATATTTAGAATAATACTGATATGTTATATATGTTAACACAAAGTCAGTTTTATAGTTCAAATGAAACATAATTAAAGAGTAAATCAACTAAACAAGCACAATCATGCATCAAAGTCGTCCATCCATCTCTTCCTTGAGTAACACTGCAGAAAAGTGGCAGAATGAATGAATAAGTAAAGATATGCAGCATGGAGATTGCACAATTTAATTGGATAAATTTAAAACTTTCAAACTGATAAAATCAATTTATGAATTAAAAATTAATAAAGAAAGAAAAAATTCAATTTTTTGGGTAAAAAGATAATAAAAATTCAATTTTTTGGGTAAAAAATAATAAAAATTCAATTTTTGAATAAAAGAAAAATTAAAATTTATTTTTTGTGTAAACAAGTAATGAAATAGATAAAAGAAACAGAAAAGAAAATAATTGATTTAAAAAAGTTTTTTTATAAAACAGAATAAAAAACTACACGTGTCCATATATACAAAACATGTATATAGACACGTACACAACAGTCATCTCATAGATGAAGAAAAAAGAAAAAAGAGAAAGAAGAAAGAGATGAAGAAGAAGAAAAGGAAGTACATACCTTTACTCGCCGGCGAGCCGAAATTCATAGCCCGAGATAGCCGCCGGAGATGGATCTGGCAAATTGTAGCCGCCCCAAACCTTTTCTTTCATTCTAAGATATCAATCGGGTAAATTCTGGGTTAATAAAACCTTATTTCTATTATTGGGCCGGGTCGGGTACTGGGTCGGGTCGGGTAAAACCCATGAACGCCAGAATATAAAGTCGCTCGACTTTTTTTCTCCCAGCGACTAGTCGCCGACTAGTCGTCGACTTGATAGCAATGCAACCCACACATTAGATTCTTTTAATTAACAAGTCCAGTTTTTATGAGAGTTTTTATGAGGGTTTTGTCTATCCATACGGATCAGATATTGATACGGATCAGGGGCCCGAATGTCCATACCAGTAACAATGTTTGTATTTTCATCTTTGTCGGGAATGTTTATATTTTCTTGGAATTATTGGAATTATCTGTAGGTACTTATCGTTGAAGTATTGAAAAGTTATAAATAGATGAAAATTATTTCGTTATTTATAAACTCTAAAATACTCTTGCCACATCTTAGTTTGTATTTATTGTAAATTTGAATTCTTTATTTTTAGTATTTTATTTTATTCATAAAGTCTCTTACTTTAGGTTTTTTTATAGCAATTCCTCTTTTTATTTTTAATCGACTGAAATCAATCTTATACAATGAGAATTCGAAACGTATCTGATTCGCTAGTTTTTTAAAAATAATATTAAATCAGAACTAATATTATCTTCTTATATATAAGGGATTCAATATGGTATGGTGCAATTAATTCATAAAGATAAATATGTAATTTTCAGGGGGAAAAATAGAAAAAAGGATTTTAATAAAAAAGAATAATATGCACACCAGTTATATTAAATTTTAAATACAACCAGCTAAAATACATTTAATAACAATATTACAACATTTGTATATGCATATATGTATTTTTAAACAAAAATTAATTAACCAGATCATATGATTAACAATATAAGTATATTTTTACACGGAATTGTTATCATGACTAGTCAGCATGAAGGTATTCGGGCGCCCATGGATTCAGCAGCAGTTTGAAAGGTTGACCCGAGAGTTTCGAAGCTCGACTTTAAAAGTTTAAATAAAACTAAGACTTGCTATGATCCATAAAGTACACCATCGTTTTGAAACACTGGTACAGCATAAAGTACGCGTAAAGTACAGATACTTTAAAATTAAATCCTGACTTGCTATGGTCCATAAACAATTGGTCTCATTATGAATAAAATTTATAACTAGAGGCTAAATAACTACTTATGTATTGGACAAGTAACTCATTAGTCCCTGAACCATAGGTGTTTTATTCTCTAAATCCCTGAACTATTTACTCATTGTTACGATTGCTACAATTCTAGTACCTTTAAAATTTTCTAATTCTCGTCTTTTTTTGAGATCTAACAAATTTAGCTTTAACATAAGTGGGTGCTCATTGTGTAAATACAACATTCTCCTCTAGTGAGTTGCACAAATACTCTTATGTTTGTATTGTGAAATCTTTAAACCTCACGCTGCAACCTGAGCTCATCCTCAGGCACATAAATCTCTTTATAAGTTGTTCTTTATATATGATATCAATATAAAGCGCTTTATATGATTCAAGAAAATGAATCTAAAAAAGTGTCATAAAAGATCAACTACATGCACAACTTCAAATCTAAAAATTTCCACATATTTACCAATATATGACTATAATTTATGTACTTAAAAAAATTTATCATAACTTCTATATCAGATCATATTTGGCTTGCCATGTCATCCTTGCTAGACAACAGTCACTTGGGTAAAAATTAACTTTTGTTTGTTTGTTCAGAATACAGAAGAACGAGAAATAGAAAAATTGAAAACTACAAGGGTAGAAACATTGAGTAGGTTTAATTATTCCTTTATATATATGAATAATTTATTTTGATAAATTGTTTAATATGTAGTAATAGAGCGCCACCTATTCTCACGTGTATCCTTCTTTATATATATATATATAATATAAATATATATATATAGGGAGTTGCTCAAATGAGGACCCCAATTAAATTAAGATATAAGATTGTAACACCCCAGTCCCACATCGAGGAGATTTGAGACTTCTGTTCAGCAAAGTACTACTACTATGTGTACTAACAAATCATGATGGGCCTGTGGTGGGCTTGTTGTAACCCAAGTTGGCTGCACTCGGGACAATATGCTTCGGCTTATTTCGGACTCGGAATCGGGACATGACCCGATTTTCGAAAAGGAATCGGGTCCAGAGTCCTTTCCGAAAATCGGGTCAAGTCCCGATTCTGAGTCCGAAATAAGCCGAAGCATACTGTCCTGAGTGCAGCCAACTTGGGTTACGACAAGCCCACCACAGGCCCCCAAAAGTTCATGATTTGTTGGTACACATAGTAGTAGTACTTTGCTGAACTGAAGTCCTAAATCTCCTCGATGTGGGACTGGGGTGTTACAGAGATCTAATCTCAGCCCTCTATTTTATAGTATTTTTTATATTTTTCTTTTAATCCCTACCACACAATTTTTTCTCCCACCCAACTCATTCTTTATCTCTTCTCTCTCATCAATCCACCCTTACCCCTGCCCTTTCTCTCTCCACCTCCACCTCCACCTCCACCTCCACCTCCCTCCGCCGCTCCACCATCATCCCACCCCCACCCAACTGGTAACCACTGCGACCTCCTCACTCTCTCTCTCTCCCTCTTCACCATTAGACTTGAATTCGAATCTTCCCCACTAACACCGATCTGCACATCATCGATTTAATGTCACCATTACTTCATTTCAGACTGTTAATATAAAAAGTAAACGAAGATTGATTGATTTAGGGGAGTTTTTGTTCATTGACGTTGAGTTTTAGGAGCTTTAATAGGTTGTTTTAGACCGGCCGGTGGTTGAGATATTGGTGATGTGGAGTCGTTGGAAAAATGAGAGATTTATTCTGGTGATGATAATCGGAGGTTGTGGTAGTTAGTGGTGATTAATGATGATGTGATGGTGATTATGTAGGTATATTAGACGGATCTGGTGGGCAATTGGTGGCTCTATGTGGTGATTTTCGGTTGTCAGCGGTGATTTTTCGTTTTCCGGTGGTCGGTTTTTGCTTTCCAGTAGCGACTTTTTGTTTGCTTGCTAGTGGTGATTTTATATTTTACGGTGGTGATTTTCCGGTGGTTGCCGGAGGTGGTGGTGCCGAAAATGGTGGTCGCCGGAGATGATGGTGGTTAATGGGTTGTTGAATTAGATTAAAGATGATGAAATATTAAAATATTTAATGTTAAATCAACAGAGAGAGATAAATATGATGTATTTAAATATGTGGATATGATCTAAGTTACTCGGACTCGGGTTCGGGGTGTCCGACACGACATATAGCCGAGTGTCGGATACGGTAATCTCAAAAATTCAGGATACGGTAAAATTCAGGATACGGGGACACCGTCCAAATTTTGGACACGGGTACAGGGATATGTCAAATTTTAAATAAATTATATTTTTTTAATATGTTAAAAATAAATAAGAAATATGTTTTCAATCATTTTTGTTATTTTTTTTATTATTTTGAGAAACAAATATGTATTATGATTTTTTAATTTAATAAACCAAACTGTTCCCTTGGAAAGTTATATACTCTAATGTTATTACATATTTAAATAAATGTGAGAGGAATTCGAAAGTTATACTTCTGAGTTGATGCCAGCTGGTCTCCACTTATTACATTAAAAATGAATGCAGACTAAATAAAGTCCAGATACATTGGGATATTTTACACAGTTGTCTATACACACAAATACACACATTGTCGTCTTCATCTTTTTTTTTTCCTTTTCATTTTAATAATTCATCTCTTTCAGTTTCCTTCTTCTCTTCTTCTCTTCTTCTCGATCTTTAATCTTTAATGCCATCTCATCTCTCCGCACCTGACTTATATCAGGCGAGTTTCGATTGCTCCGACGACCTTCGACTTTTCCGGTGACGAAGATACGTGTCGGATTTTCAATGGACGAATCCGCCCCGTATCCAGCTTCGTGTCCCGGGACACGACGCGGGTAAGGTGGCCGGAATAGGAGAGTCGGGGTAACTATGGATAGTATTAGATCTGATATCTCATCTCATTGGAGTAAGACCCTACATATATATTTATTGATGATCAAGAACAACATCGAACATAAAAAACAATTTATGTATATGTTGTAAATTGGTTCAAATAGATGCAACACACGGATAAGTAGTGTTTTTATCCATGTATTCAAATGTGCAATTAGGAGTTCATAAGATATGTTGGTTATCTATAATAAGTCTAATTGTTCAGAACAACATTGAACATAAAAAACAATTTATGTATTTGTTGTAAATTGGTTCAAATAGATGCAACACACGGATAAGTAGTGTTTTTATCTATGTATTCAAATGTGCAATTAGGAGTTCATAAGATATGTTGGTTATCTATAATAAGTCTAATTGTTCTAGGCCTTAGTCCATGAGGTTATAATATTAAAGTGTTATTCTATAGAAGTATTGTAATCCCAACTTGGTCAATATACAATGTTTTTTTGTATTATATTGAATTTACTATCTTCTTGAGTTGTGATCAGTGACTTTTCTCCCATTTTGGCATTTGCAAAACTCTCGGGTAGGGGATTTTAAATTAGTTGAGCAAACTCTCGGTGGTTTGGATTTTTCCCTCCTGAAAAAGCCCACAGTAACGGGGTTGATGCTCCCACATCCATAACATGAGTAGTGAAAGCAAGCAGGTGGTTAATCCACGTTCTATATTTATTTTTGTTTTTAGTTACATTCATCTTTACAAATTTGTCCTTCGTATCTGTTTTTGGTAATACATTTTGTAATGTACATACAACTTGATTCAATTTTCTCCATCTATCATATGATATCCTTGTCATATGTTCCGTTAAAAACTTTTTGATTTGTAATGTTTGATTTTTCTCTTTGTAATTTGGTTGAAGTAGATTCTATAAGACACATAATTAAAAATATATACTGTTAGAATTTTAATTAAAATTTGGATTAGTAGAAACTGAAGTGTTTTCTTTGATTTACTTTATTCTTCGCTTTGACATTTTGTTCAATTATTTATGTATATATTTATTTACCATCATTGTATTAGCTTTTGGTGTGATTTAGAATTCATGACTGGCATTTTTTTTAATTACCATAAGCAAATTTGAGACGATCATGTATTGTAAGCTAAACACACTATTTTTGAGTTTATATGGGTTCTAGAAATATGTGTTCAATATAGAGTATTCTGAAAATTAGCTACAGTTTTCTAAGTGTTTCTTCATCTCATTTTTTGGTGGTTATTCAATCAGTTTTCCAAAGCATCTGGGAGAATCAAAGAAGCAATATTACATCTTCCGCTTGCAACTGAAGAAGAGGACATTGAAGAATCTGCTGCTTTGAAAGAGACAGAGATGATAAATGCAGACAATCAGACAGAAGAAGAAACACCTTCAGCTCCTCCCTCTGAAGATAGTAATAAGGAAGGATTTGATCCGTTTGGGCTTGATGCAATAATTCTGAAAAAGAATGAAGAGAAGGCCAAGGGTAAAAAAGATGGAGCAGCCAAATATAGAAAGGAAGAAGACTATGAGAATAAGAGATTTCTCAAATGTCAGAGAGAAGCCTTAGTTCTTTGTTTGGAGATTGCTGCAAAACGGTACAAGCTTCCATGGTGAGTGCCGAAGTCTTGGCTACTATAACTTTTCATACTCCAGATATTACCCATGCCTTTTTTTCGGCCAAATTTTAATGCAATTCATTTATACCAACTTACATGTAAATGTTCCTTTCTTTAGGTGCCAGACGGTGATAGACATTCTAGTAAAGCATGCTTCGGACAACATTTCTAGGTTCACGTCAAAACAAAGAGAAGCTATAAAAAAATTATGGGCTTCTATTAGGGAACAACAAGCTCGCAGGAAGCAAGGAAAATCAGTATCTGGAAAACTTGATGTCAACGCTTTCGAATCCCTTCAGGAAAAATATGCAAATCAGAAGATAAGCATTCGGCGTGCTGTGGGAGGTGGGGGATCGCGTCGCGCTGCGCAGTGGCTTGGTTAGTATCAGGGAGGATAATACGAACCGAAAACAAATGCTGGCCATGAAATATTCTCTTTATGAACACCTTGAGAATGTGTTTGTAATAGGGGAAGGACTTAAATCTGTGGGTTGATTGATATATTTTGAATGATAAGTTGGCTGATTATAATCTGTGCAATATTTTCTTGATTATAGACACATTTGTAAAGATTCTGCAATAGGATGGGAAAACTTTGCTGTACTTCATGCTGATCATAACTTTAAATATAGTCCCAAATTCCACATAAATTTGCCTTAATAGAAATGTCATGATTAATAAATCCTGCTAATTAGCAACTTTACTACAAAGTGAATACCAGCCTATTTCCTGACGGATTCAAAAGCCTATTACCTGACGGATTCAAAAGCCTAATTGGTTTGATAAAACTGTGCACAGAAATGTATGCATCACCTCATGTATAATGGACTGTAAAAATATGAAGGCGAACAAAACAAAATAGTTACTAAAATAATTGCAAGTGTTCTAGTGATCAAATTGGAACTTCTGACCATTCACATGGGCAGTTTCTTCCACAGTCAACACTAATCCAACATCAAATTACGCCAAGCAAAATTCTAATAAACATGAAAAATGTAAAGAAAAGAATATATAATAAAATGGAGTTTACCAACTAAAAAGAAGTTCAACGTTATGGATAAAAAAATAGGATGTACTCAATGTTAGGGTTTCAGAGTTTAACGGGGTGATTCTTTACCGATTTAATAAGGATCATTAGATTTCTAAACAAATTGATCATAATCGTTGGAATTGATCATAATAAACAATAAATAGGCTTTTTAAATTAAATAGAATATCTTACGTTTTTAATTATTTAAACAAAAAAGAAGTAGACATCCTAAACTGAGCCGAAATAAAATCAAACTAAATTCGATAATTTTTTTATTTGTTTGAACTTTAATTTGATTTTTTTTCACTGTTTCAAATTAATAATTATTTATTAAATGAAAAATAAAACATTTGTGCATTATACGCTGAAACTTTAAAAATTTGATAGTCGATCAGTCAATTATGTATTTGGGTTTATATATTATACGGGTTTACTTTTGTATCTATATTATTCATACTATTTTTTTTCAAAATTTAAATAGAAATAATTTGTTCGTTGGTGTAATGGTCTTGAAATAAAAAAACAATATTAGTGGCTAAAAAAATTATATTATTGGTCGAGTTAAAATAAATTTAAAATCAAACTAAATATAATTAATTGAATTTGGTCGGTATAATGGATTTCGAGTTAAAACGAAATAATAATAGTATTGATTTGTCTAAGAAAACTATAATATTATTCATTCAAACTAAAAAATTATAGAACAGATACACGGTAAAACATAATTAAAATCAAAATAAAATTCGACCAGTTAAAATAAAATAATATATGTACTATTTATCTAAGTTAAACAAAAGTACACAATTGATCTGACTCTAAACAAAATTAAAATTATACTAAATATAATTAGTTGGATTTGATCAGTATAATGAATCTTAATATATAATAAAATTAAAATCAAATTAAATGTGATTTTTACACTATTGACATGAGTTAAAACCTATCGTTTAAATTAGGAATAATTAAATTTCATAAACACACATAGAAATAATAATAAAATATCTCTTTCAATTAGTAATATTATTATTAATTTTTTGAATAAATAAATTAAACATCTTAAAATTCCAATTCAAATTATATTTAAAAAATTATATAATATTAGAAAAAATTCATGCATTGCACGAGTTAAAAAATAGTTTTCACACGATTCCTCACTGAATATTAAGGATTAAGTCACAATGTAATTATGGGAGAATGATGAAATATGTCCTTTATATAGACTCTAAATATTAAGGATTAAGTCACAATGTAATTATGGGAGAATGATGAAATATGTCCTTTATATAGATTGTGAGAGTCAAAGTATCCACTTTGATAGGAATTTAGAGTCTTTTAATGCAAGAATCAGATTCATTGTAGGTTTGGGTACCTTATAGACCACTTCTTATAGAAGTAGAGTTTTATTTGGACAAATTATAGAGGTGTTTCATTGCATCCTTATTAGTTTCGAAATGAATAAAATTTTGGGCCTATTTATTGGAACATGCTAGATATAATTAATACATCAGGAACTAATTTCGATCTGATCGAGTTATGAGCCTTTTGGACAATCTGGTCGATAGCCTTTTTGCTCAAGATTTCTGATCGACTTCGATTAGGAACCTAGTCAAATCATGACCTCTTTAATGTAAAGGTCGAAAGGGAATTTCAATTAGAAATTTTTAATAAATCGTTTAAACAAAGTATTTTTTTTATCTGATCAACTATTAGACTTGTCTTTTATGTTTAACTTTCATAGGTTTATAAAGCCCAGTTCAATTGTGCAATTTTTTTTTATTTCATGTTGATATAATTCCTCCGGTTTTGAATTTTATTTCGAGAAAATTCATATTTCTTCTTTACAATACTAGAATGTTCTAGAATATGGGCCATCAATTCTGGGTTGTCACTAGTTACAGCCAGTTCCCATTATAAAAAAGTGAGGAGAGTAAAGTTCATCACTTCACTTCACTCATTTCTCAAATCTCTCTACATTTTCTCTCCAATTTCTCTCTAGTTTAGGCAATTTTTGGCGAGTTTCTCCACCACTCTTTTCAGCATTTTCATTTAGGTTCCATTACAAGACGATTTTCGGCAACACAATTCTCACTTATTTCTGTGTTTTCTCTTCAAGATCTCTTGAATTTTCATCTTCTTTTCTGAATTTTTGGGTTTCTTGCATTCATGTTTTGAACATCTATAGCAGATAGGAAGGCTCAATGGTTGGAGAAGGCGAACTTTATTTCTAAAAGATGTACTCCTATCGAAATCCGTCCTTTCTGTATTTTTTTGCTAGATATGATTAATACTACAGGATGAATACTCTAAACTTTCTAGGTTAGACTCATATGACCATGATAACACCTTTCAAGAGTAGACAATTGTTACAAATTTTAATCATTTAAACAAACTCCCTCCTTACTTACGAATAACTGATGCGGAACCTCCCGACCACACGTGTCAATGGAATTGCAAAATTCTATTCGTGTATAGAGGCGCCTTCATAGCTGGCCATAGGTTCCTTTTTCATGAATTTATTTCCCGCCTTTTGGTGAGTGTCTAAATTCATCCATTTTATAATTTTTTATGTGTTAGGGGTTCATGTAGTCATTTTTAGGAAAATTTCTCAATTTTACAACAGTTTTCTGAACTAACCAGGTTTGGTTTTAATTCGCCAAAGGCTAAGAAACCTCCATATTTTTCTATCAATTTTCCAACCCAGAAAATAATCAAAGATGGGCGGGATGAGTTTGTGAGACTTGCCTGAGAAGGGGGTGACCAGGAACCTTCTTCAGATCATATTCCTGTAAGTTGTTAATAGTAGCCCTAATAGAATCTATTTTTATATATATTTTAGATTCTAATATTTTATTGCAGGAAGAAAGTAATTCCAAATTGGAAAGGATTGGAGTTAAACTATAAGAAAATTCAGATTTACTGGGCTACACGTAATGTGGTTAATCTTTACATGTGGTCATGAGATTAATTGTATAAATGTGTAATTTATTTTAATCTTTCTTTGTGGTCATAAGGTTATACGAATAGAAGAACTTATTTTTATGTGATCACGACAGGTTTCTTATAGGTATCTTTCAGGACATATAAGACGAATTTTAGAACCGTGTCATTGGTTTGGGATGAAGTTACATGTTTTCCAACATGCCTATATAATTATCTACAAACAATATTTTCCTTTTTTATTAGTTAATTTAATTGTTATATAAATAAAACCAAATCCATTCTTGATAACATTAGCAAAATTGAAGAAAAGTAGGCATTTGATCCTCGACGTAGAATGATACCCTACTTATTCTAAATTATAAACGACACAAAAGGGTTTAAGTTAAGTCACACCAAGCCCTCACACCATTACCCTTTCCCATGGGGAGGAGGGTGCTTAAGAATCCCTAACAGCGGACAAGGGACAACCCAATGTTGGTCTTTGTTGGAGGAATTTTCTCTGAAGAAATCCAACCTTTCTAAAGTTTCTGACAATGGTACTCTTCATTTTTTTCTTCTTTTCATATCTTGATTTCTTATGTGCCAATCGTGTTTCTATATTTTATTTTCAACTACAACCTTGATCAAAGAGATAAATAAACCTAAAGAGGGGAAAATAGCAGATAAAAAAGGTCTAAGTATGCGCTGGATCTCAGGGGGAAGCAAGAAGTTTCAATTTTTTTGAAGCCGCATATATGCCCAAGAGAGGGAAAATCCCATGTGGCAGTTGTATGTGCTGTTTATAGGCCCATTTGGGGGCTTCAGGATGCAAGACTCGGTGGTTGGATCCACTAAACATGCTAAGTATTAGTCTTACAATTTCATAACTCCTGTGATGACATGAATATTTTGTTTAGTAGTGACTTGTAGCGGATCTAGCTCATGGGCTCCCAGGCTATGGCTACGATAACTTTCTTTATTGTTCTCATGTACTATTTCATTTACTTGTTTAGTTTTACTTATTTTAATATCACGCTTCTTTTGTCAGAGAAATACCCACTTCCTGGAGGCCATGCACCATGATAAGTCTTGGAAGTTGCAGTCCGTTAACAATGCCAATGACCTAAAAAGGCTCAAAGGAAAGTACATATTAGATGAAAGCTCCGAACGAGGAAGGGGAGCTAGCTATGATGATGAACAATAAGGACGATAATTGACACCTATTCGGAGTCTAATGCGTTCAAAATCATCATGGATAAGCATGACGCCCTCCTTTACCTTAAGAACTCTGAAGAGGGTTAGGATGTGCCGCTGCAAGCCATTTTTCCCAAGCCTACACTATATACATCGCCATGGTATTGATTTCACTTAAAATTTAGATATATAAATACTATAGACAGAAGCTAGCATAAAATCCTATTATTTATGTACACTTACAAACATAAATAGCGTACTATTTTTGTATACAAGCATACATGCACACTCTACATTCACAAACGAAACATCCTACTTTTTATATCATTCATTCAGTTAAAAACAAAATAAGGTAAAATTTGTACATATTTCCAATAATATAAATATTGTGGAAAAAATGATAAAAAAATGTTAGAAGAAATTGATGATACCAGTATATAAATTATCAGAGATTATTATCAGCATTTGATGTCAGACTTTAGCATAAGGTGACGTCGTCAACATTTGCTGATTAGTAAATGACATCAGTATTGGTCACTACAACTAAAGATCAGGAGATATCGAAGATGGAAAGTGTTTGCAGTATTCAAGTAGGTGAAGGACTTTACTTCTAGTAACAATCAAATTAAGGATATGATTTATGATTCCTTATTATAATATAATAGGTTTTCTTATTTGATTGTATAGCTATGCAGTATATAAGCAAGATTTGGTTAACACTTTATGTGTCGCGGGTTGATATATCTTTTGTGTAACCTAGCAGCTCTCAAGGATATCTGTTCATCCTTTGAGAGATTATTTTGTAACCGGTTTTTATCAATCAGTAGAAAATTGTTTATCTTGTTGAGTGCTTAATTTGATTTATCTGCATAAACTGTATTCACTCCCCCTCTACAGTTGTACCAATGACCTAACAATTGGTATCATAGCTTGCTGTTGATATATAATGTTAGGAGCAATTGATAATATCAAGAAGAAACTATCAGAAGTTCACATCAGAACTTATATCAACGGATGATGATGATATCAAGGGATGATGATACCGACAGATGATGATGTCAACGGATGATTTAATCAGTATTTGTCACATCAGTTGATCTTCGATAAGGAGAAGGAAACTGTAACACCCCCAAATCCGGGGTTGGGGATTCGGGTTGTCACGAGTTCTATTTCCCTTATCAATACTTAATCTTAACAGTCAACCAACTACTGAGTACTGTGACCCCATAATATACACACACACACACCACAACTTATAGTCTCAGAGATGAATACCAAAAATAACACAAGTCATTTTATTCCACAATTATAAACTGTTACACCTTAAAAGGGTTTCTGAATAATTTACATTTTCCTTGCCATTATTACAATTCATATTATACATAAGTCTGGTTCATCAATAGTTGAAAACCTAGCCTATTGGTAGCTCCTACCTCAGCTACGGCGGCATCAACGCTTCCAGAAAACTGCGGAACGTTTTCTAACCGCTTGTGAATTGGAAGCTTGGTCTTGTTCATCTTTTCTATCTGTTGTTGTGTGATGAAAGAAGAAAGCAAGGGTGAGCAACAAGCCCACCAAAATAATATGTATAATGATTAACAATATATGAGCATTCTCATAGTACTCAATAAAGTCTTGGTCAAAAGAAATGAACCAAGCTGATATCTTAACGCGACCAAGTCGCAAAATATTGAGTATATATATATACATATATATATATATATATACTTTTCACAATATTTGAAATACTCTGACATGTATAACATCCACAGAGTTCCAGTTTATAACTGTATAAAAATATCGTTGCAAGGCGATCTCATATATCTAACCTTGTCTCAACGTTTTTCTGAAAATCTTTGACATGCACAAGGTAATCATTTACTAGATATAAGTTTAAAAGATGAAGTTACAAGATACTCCAATATACTTATATCTTTTCCGAATACTACTTGAACTACCACCGTTCAAGTTATAATTAGTTTCAAAAGTTCATCACATAGATGAGACTACAAGGCATAACTTGTATAGAATCAATCTTTGAAATATCATTCAAAAGAAACGAAGTTACGAGATACTTCATTTAATGGAAACATCATTTTGAAAACTCGACCCTGCCAACACTCAACAATCGCCCAGCCGTAGCCTTTCTATCGAAGTGCTCGGGGTAGTGTTGCAGAAATATCTAACTGGATGATGAACTCATTACGGGAGTTTACCGCGCCAGGAAGACCACTTACGATGATCAGTCGTATTAATGCAACCCCACCATTTTCTACATGTAGAGGAGAACCTGTCGGATTTACTTGTCAACCGAACACTGGACTCCTAAGGAATGGACCGTCTTAGCGGAACTTCCAGGCCATTTGGGCCAATATAATAAGGCTGGGCCGGCGCCACTCGACCACTTACGCCACTCCTAGTTCAGATGAAATCCATGACTCTGAAACGTAAAGCTCGTCCCCCCTTTCTCCAAGTAGAAACTTGTTGATACGGCTCCACCAAGAAGTCGTATCTAGTTGGAAAGGAAAACTCACCGATATTTCCCAGGCGATGCCTGTTAATGGATTAACTTGTTCCAAGAATTTTACTTCCCGAGTGTTGGGTAAGTAATCAAAAACTCTTTTATCAAAATAGCAACCTTGTTGCGAATATAAAACACACCACAGAGCCGGATCCCTCAGGTTTTGAGCGAGTATTTAAATCCCCTTCGAAAGGAGGATCTTAAATATAAAAATGAGTTTTGGGATCCACCCTAACTTTTAAAATCATTTTGAAGACTCGAAAATATTTTAAAGAATGTTTAGAGTAACGCTGATTTAATAAAATAAATCAGTCCCGATATGTTAGAAAGTATCTGAATATTATTATTTAAATAATATTCCCATAAGGATGATCCTTATAAAAATAATCGAGGTAGGAGTTTTAAAACTCATACTTGAAATGAATACAATAACCAAAGATATACTTATACGAAAGTATGATCTTTATTTGAATAATCAAAAATAAGTTTGATTATCGAAATATTATTCTTTAATAAAATAAAGAATATTATTTAGTAAATAAGCGGAGTCATAAGTACTCGAATGAATATTTAAAAATAATATTCATTAAATAAAATAAACGGAGTCATTTGTCCTCGAATGAATATTCAAAATAATATTCATTAATATGAATAAACGGAGTCATTTGTCCTCGAATGAATATTCAAAATAATATTCATTAATATGAATAAACGGAGTCATAAGCCCTTGAATGAATATTCAAAATAATATTCATTAATAAAAATAAAGTTATCGAATAAACCTTATTCGATTCATCGTTTTGAAAACTATATCTATCTATATATATAAATATATATATATATATATATATATATATGTATATATTATACTCGGGAACATCGACTCCCGGTTTTAGAAAATGTTCACCTTTGGGTCCCCTATACCAAGGGTATACGCAACTACTGCTTATCTCTAGCATAGATATTATGCAACTTATAAGCAATTGAATCAACAATATATATCAAGATTACGAAATAGACATGCATATATACCATATCACATGCTCCAATATATCGCAAGATTTGCTAATTAACCAACATGCATCTATCACAAGATAATGCATATACATATATACATCACAACAACAGTATAACGGGTAGAAAACTTGCCTGAGTGCTCCGGGGTAGACTTAAGATTAGAGTGGGTCCGGTAACCTATGAACAACAACATAGGTCGGAATTAAACCCCGGTCGCTTAAGAAACTAGACTTTAACCAATTAGACCCCTAACGTTCGCTTTCGCGCTTAACAATTCTCTTAAGTCGTTCGAGTACCCTCGGCTCCACCATTTTTAATTAATTAACCATTAAGAGTTTTAAGGCGATTCTTTCGCGAGTACCTTACCAACTTCCTAATCCACTTAACATAATTGTTTCATATCTCAATTAGTCATTTAAGGTCCTTAACCAAGGTTTCAAAGTAAGGCGGGGGGAAATGGTTCGTTCGCGAAACACCGTTACTTAAAACGGTCGTTTCTCCTAAACCGTACATAGGATTCAAGCGTACCACATATCAAAACGAAGCTCGTAACATGAAATATCTAATCATGGCAATGGTCAAAACCTAACATTGAGTTCTTGGGTCCTGATGTTATGAACAAAAACAGTCTAGGATAATCGGACATTACGACAACTATGTTTACGCGATTACCAAATTTGTACAACTCCAAATCAATCCACAATCAACCCACAATCAACATTACAACCCAAAATCCCTCCAAACCTCACCACATCATTCCATTACTTCATGTTTTAACCAACTCATTCAATCACAACAAAAGCTACTAACCATATTAAGGTTCATTAACTAATAACCAAGATTCAACCATCAAAATCTCTACAAACTCAACCAAACTTTAAACAAACAAGCATCATGCTTCACATATACTATATCAATCATAACCATTACTAAATACTCAAAACTAAAGCTAGGGTTTGGAGTGTATATCTTCTTGAAGCTTCTTAACACAGCACAAGAGCTTTGAATGCCTAAAGAACCTTGATCCTTGCTTGTATAACCTTAAACTTTCATAAAAATTCAAGAAAACTAAAGTTATTTTTTGAAAGTTAATATTCACCATCTTCTTCCTTGAATTATTGGAAGAGATTGTGAAGGAATTTGAAGCTTAAACTTATAGGATATCCATATCTATGTACAAGGAACCTTAGATAATTACCTCACTAATTAACAAAGCTTGGAACTAGGATTTGAGTTTTTTTCTTCCTTTGAAATGGACAAAGCCGAGAGCTCTTCTTGAAAATGGAAGTGTTTTGTGTTTTTTGATGTTTATGATTTGTTTTGGCTTGGTTGATGTTGTTTTGTTTGATAATTAACCTTTTAACCATGGTAAATTTTGCGTGGCTTAGAATCAACCAACAACACACTTCTCTTTTGGTCATGCTTATGTCATCTTCCCATGTCATCCTCCCACACTTGTCCTCTTCTTGTTGGTGTGATGACATCATCATCATTAACCTCTTTGATTAACTCCTAATTACTTGGCTAATGACCGCTGATCTGTTATACGTTTCGATTAACTTTCGTTCTCGTTTATCGTTTGAGGGATCATACCCGGGATCTTATTACTTGGGTTCCTTTAACCTTTCTCAATACATTATATTCCTTTTATGATCCTCTCTTATAATCCTTGAATTTAAATCCTTTTTATCCCGTTACCTTATACTCAATTCTTTCGGTATCTGGTGGATTTTCAGGAAAAATCAAAGTGTTCGGATTTGGATTTGGATTCTGACGATCTTTACATACACTTATATACCACATAGAGTACTAATAATATCCCAGAAGATCAATAAAAGAACCCCTACATAGTGTGGCATGAAAAGTTTTCTTATTCAGCATAATCAGCAAAACACTATTCATAAGGGTTTCAAAAACTCCAAAAATTGGGGTTATTACAGAAACAGGAACTCAAGGCGGTGAAGGACTTTATCTCAGAAACATTGTATTAGGTTTCCTTGTTGTTAATAGAATATGATTCCTTATACATTGTGTAGCTGTGCTCTATATAAAGCACATATTAGGTTCATACTATAAGCATTGCGAACATTGTTATATCTTTCGAATAACCTAACAGCTCTCAAAGATAATTGTTCATCCTTTCGAGAGAGTACGCCTGTAATCAGTTTTTATCTGTTAATATAAAAATTATTGATTCTGTTGAAGCTTTGTCGAATTGATTGTATTAACTGTATTCACCCCCTCTACAGTTGATTAAGGTCCTAACAATTGGTATCAGAGCTTGCTGTTAAAATACAAACAGTTTAAAACTGAATATCAATCTACAATGAGAAAAAAAGAAGAAGAACCACAAAATCCAAAACCATCAACCCCAACCACATAACAGATAAGCAACAACATGAGTATGTATGAAGCAATCAAGGTGCCAATCCTGAAAATACATGAATATCCGATCTGGAAAGTCAGGATGGCCATGTGTTTGGAAGCCATAGATTCTGAATATCTAAACATGATTTATGATGGCCCTCATAAACCAATGAAGGTAGCTATTTCTGTTGCAGGATAACCAGAGAAGATGATAGACAAAGACATGAGGGATTATACTCCTGAAGATCTCTCATCTATTATGATGGATGGTAAGGTCAGACACATCCTGCACAGCAGTCTTGATAGTGTTATGTCCAATAGAGTCATTGGATGTAAGAAATCAAACGAGATATGGGATGCTTTAGAAGTAAAGTGTCAAGGTACAACTGCTATCAAGAAGAACACGAGGACAGTACTTACTCAAGAATATGAGCACTTTGACTCAAGAGACAATGAGTCATTAACTGAGATCTATGACAGATTTCAGAAGTTGCTGAATGACTTATTCCTTATCACTAAAGAATATAATCTGGAGGACTCAAACTTGAAGTTCCTACTTGCTCTTCCTGAAAAGTGGGACTTTAAAGTCACATCAATATGGGATAACTATCAACTTGATAACACACCTCTAGATGAGATCTATGGAGTTCTGAAAAGTCATGAACTAGAGATGGAGAAAAGAAGCAAGAGGAAATGATCTAAATCTAGACCAGTTGCACTCAAGGTTGAAGAGAAGCCAAAGGAGAAATTTAGGAGGAAAAGATACTCAAAAGGGAAAGCCATGATTGCAAAGTAAGATACTGAATCATCAAATTATGATGATGACTCAAATACTGATAATGAATCAGATACTAACAGTGATCATAACAACAATGAAGACATGGATCAAAATGGTTGTCATACTGGTTAAAAGTTTCAAGAAGATGGTCTACAAGAACTTCAATAAAGGGAGAAGATTTTCCAAAAAAGGTCCCAGTTCCTCAAACTCTGATAAGAGGAACAACAGAAGAAATAATGATTGGAAGGAATCAAGATCTGGAAAATCTGACAAGACAAAAGAGAGATGTTACAACTATGATGAAATTGGACACTTTACAACTGACTGCAGAAAACCCAGAGCTGAGAAGAAACAAGCTTTAATCTCAAAGAAAAGAAACTGGGAGGATTCATTAGATTCAAATGATGGGATCAATTATGCTCTCATGACAAATGCTGATGCCGAGGTTGATAATACTGAATTAAAGGTACCTCAGACTATTCTTGCTTTTGATACTGATGATATCTATGAATTAAGATTATTTCTTAAGACTCTTCATGTTATTTATAGGGATCAAACCTTAGAGAAAAATAAAAGCAAGAGTGAAAACTCTGAGTTAAAGAAAAGGAATGATCACCTAGAAATTGAGTTGCTTTCCATGCTAGAAATTCAAGAAGAAAAAGATAATGATGTTTATATTAAAGAAAAATTGTTAGAAAAATATGCTTATCTAGAGAAGGAGTTAGCTAAAGAAAGAGAAGTTATTAACTCAGGAAAGACAACTTAGGAAATTTTAGAGAACGGCTGTTGTGGATCAAGATTAGGATATTCTGGTAGATCTAATTCTGATATGAAAAGTGGAAAATAAACTGAGAAAATAGAACCAATAAAAACTGATAGCAAGGTCAAAATGAACAGGGTTTAAATAAAGACCATTAAGTTTAATCCCAGTGCTAATACTGTCAAGTCAATCCATGAGGAAGGTACAATCTCATCATCTAGATCAAACTTAATTACTAATAAGAGTGAACAAGTTCACATAAAATCAGTAAATATTGGTTCAATGACTCAGAAACAGCTTAAGCAAAATCTGAAGGACTTACACATGAAAGACAAGAGGAAAAGGCCTAGGAAAAATAGGAATGACAAGGTAGGTGTTAACAAGAATGGAAATTATGTAACTCCTCCTAATGCACCTAGAAAGGCCTGTTCAAACTGTGGTAGCACTAATCATCTTGCTAATTCTTGCAGGAAGAATTAAGAGATAAATGCTTTTCCTTCCAAATCAGAGTTTAGGAATAAAACAGTTAGATATAAACCACAGAGTCCTTGTTTTCATATGGTAGTGTTTGACACTTTATTTATACATGTAAAATTGTTGGTGAGACTGTGTAGTTGTATGAACAGTTACGTGATAACTCAACATGAGAACAAGACTAGAACATGACATGTTAATATTACTACGACTACACAAGAAATCAGGAAGAAGTGAAGACAAGGAAAATACAAAGAATCAAAAGACTAGAAAAAAGCTTGATTTCTGTTTACAAGTCACTGAAAGAAGCTCATTAATATGTTCATGCCTCGGTGAAGAATAAAGGTTAAAGACTTTCAGGGTTTCAGAAATGTTAAAGATTCAGTATATAAGTGCTACTAGAAGATTTCAGTGTATTGGCATTGATTGAAGATAGACAGTGTTTGAAATATAGGAATCTGAAGAATTAAAGACATGGTATAGACAGAGATTAAAGAAGAAAGCTGCAGTCTTGAAGTTTTACTCACTGATAGGATTTCATTTATATGTTCAAACGTCAGTGAGGAATAGTGAATGAAGTATTCAAGATTGTAGTAGCAATGAAGACGTTGTCTAAAGTACCAGAAAGGATTCTAGTTGTAATAACCTCAAAATTTTGAACTTTTTGTAACCCTTATGAATAGTGTTTTTGCTGATTTGCTGAATAAGAAAACTGTTCATGCCACACTATATAGGGCTTCTTTTATGGATATTCTGAGATTTTATTAGTACTCTATATGGTATATAAGTGTATGTAAAGATCGTCAGAATCCAATTCCGAACACTTTGATTTTTCCCGGAAATCCACTAGATACGGAAAGAATTGAGTATAAGCTAACAGGATAAAAAGGATTTAAATTAAAGGATTATAAGAGAGGATCATAAAAGGAATATAATGTATTGAGAAAGGTTAAGGAAACCCAAGTAATAAGATCCCGGGTATGATCCCTCAAACGAGAAACGAGAGCGAAAGTTAAGCGAACCGTATAACAGATCAGCGGTCATTAGGCAAACAATTAGGGAGTTAATCAAGGAGGTTAAGGATGATGAGGTCATCCAACCAATAAGAAGAGGGCAAGTAAGGGATGATGACATCATAAGCATGACATAAGCATGACATAAGGGGAAGGAGATGTGGTTGATTTAAAACCACACAAAGTTCAAGGTTAGAAAGGTAATTAACCAAAAACAAAACAAAAACAACCAAGCTAAGCTAAGCAAATAAAAAACACAAAATCATTTCATTTCTCCCATATTGCTCTCGGCTTTTTCCCATTTCAAAGAGAAGAATTTTCAAAATTCAAGTTCCAAGCTTCCTAAATTGGTAAGATAATTCTCTAGTACTCCTTATGCATAGTTATGGCTATCCTATGAGTTTAAGCCTCCAAATCATTCACAATCTTCTCCAAGAAATCAATGAAGAAGATAATGAATAGTGATTTCAAGATTTTTAACTTGATTTTTCTTGTTTTTCCTTTAAGATCCAAGCATCCCTAAGACATCCCAAGGCTTCTTAAGGCTTCCTAGCTACTCACATCACTTCAAGGAAGGTATATCATCTCCAAACCCTAGCTTTACTTTGTATATTAGGATGATTTTGGTTATGGTAATAGAGTAGCTTAATGCTTGTTGGTTTAGAGTTTGGGTTGGAATGGTGGTGAATTGAATGTTGAAATCTTATGGTTTGGTTAAAGGACTTAAGTATAGTTTAAATTCAAGTTTAAGAATAAGTATAGTTGTTAATATTGAGTTGATTGGGGCTGTTATGATGTAGTGTGGATGGATGTTGGTTGTATGAATGAATTGGGATTGATTGGCGATTGAATTGGAATGGTATAAAATTGGGAAATCGCGTAAACATAGCCGTCATAATGTCCGATTTACTTTAGACTGCTTTTGTTCATAACATTAGGACCCGATAACTCCCTGCTAGGTTTTGACCATTGCCATATTTAGATAGTTCATGTTACGAGCTTCGTTTTGATATGTGGTTCATTTGATTCCGATGTACGATTTAGGAGAAACGACCATTTTAAGTAACGACGTTTCGCGAACAAATCATTACCCCTCGCCTTACTTTGAAACCTTGGTTAAAGACCTTAAAGGACTAATTGGGGTATGAAACATTTATGTAGAGTTTGTTAGGCAGTTGGTAAGACACTCGCGAAAGAATCGCCTTAAAACTCGTAATGGTTAAATTATTAAAAATGGTGGAGCCGAGGGTACTCGAGTGACTTAAGAAAATCAGTAAGCGCAAAACGAGCGTTAAAGTCTAATTTGGTTAAAGTATAGATTTACAAGTGACTTCCAACTCACATGTTGTTTATAGGTTACCAGACTCGTCCCGAGCCATTTGTAATCCCCAGTCGCTCAGGCAAGTTTTCTACCTGTATAACTGTTGTTGTGATGTATATGTGTATATGCATGATCTTGTGATAAATGTATGATTGTTATTAGCAAATTCTTGCGATATATTGTAGCATGTGATATGGTATATATGCATGCCTGTTTCGTATTCTTGATTTATATATCTGTTGGTTCAAATGCTTATTAGTTGCATAATACCTATGCTAGAGATAAGCGGTAATTTGCATATACCCTTAGAAAAGGGGACCCCAAAGGTGAACATTTTCTAAAACCGGGAGTCGATGTTCCCGAGTATATTATATATATTTATAAATATATATATTGATATAGTTTCAAAACTATTGATCGAATAAGGTTTATTCGACAACGTTATTTTATTTAATGAATATTATTTGAATATTCATTCGAGGACTTATGACTCTGTTTATTCTATTTAATGATTATTAATTGGATATTCATTTGAGGATGTAAGACTCCGATTATTTTATTTAATGAATATTATTTATAATATTCATTCGAGATATTATGACTTCGCTTATTTTGTTAAATAATATTCTTTATTTTATTAAAGAATAATGTTTCGATAATCAAACTTATTTTCGATTATTCAAATAAAGATAGTACTTTCATATAAGTATATCTTTGGTTATTTAATATCTATTTCAAGTATAAGTTTTAAAACTTCTACTTCGATTATTTTTATAAGGATTATCTTTATGAGAATATTATTTAAATAATAATATTCAGATATTTCTAATATATCGAGACTGATTTATTTTAATAAATCAGCAGTACTCCAAACATTCTTAAAAATGTTTTCGAGTCTTCAAAATGATTTTTAAAAGTTAGGGCGGATCCCAAAACTCATTTTTATATTTAAGATCCTCCTTTCAAAGGGGATTTAAATACTCGCTCAAACCTGAGGGATCTGGCTCTGTGGTGTATTTTATATTCACAACGAGGTTGTTGTTTTGACAAATGAATTGATTACTTACCCAACGTTCGGGAAGTAAGTCCATCTAATTGAGTCGGCATAAGCGACAGGCCGGGGTACGGTCTATCGAAGTGTAAGTGGCTGGGTGGCAGTCCATCAACGCGTAAGAGGCCGAGTGGCGGTCCAGCACAAGGTCCTTATGTGGCCAGGGTGATGACCGGTGGGGGATTCATCCATCTACTAGTAGAAAAGGTTACTTATTGGTATCTTTGCCTGATCAGCAAGATATCGGGTTTATGCCAAAGGTTTTCTCCTTTCCAAATTTATTGGATATTACAACTCTGTTTATAATTTTCATAATAGAGGTTTTCAAGGAGTGTATGAAATGTATATGTATATGTGTATATATATATCGAGACTTAATGAAGTATCTCGTAACTTCATTATTTATAATGATATTTCAAAGATTGAATCTATTCAAATCTTGTCTTGTAGTCTCATCTATGTGATGAACTTTTGAAACTAATTATAACTTGAACGGTGGTAGTTCAAGTAGTATTCAGAAAAGATATAAGTATATTGAAGTATCTTGTAACTTCATCTTTTAAACTTATATCTAGTAAATGATTATCTTATGCATGACAAAGATTTTCAGAAAAACGTTGAGACAAGGTTAGATATATGAGATCACCTTGTAACGATATTTTGATACAGTTATACACTGGAACTCTGTGTGTATTATGCATGGAAGAGGACTTCCAATATTTTGAAAAGTATATATGTATATATACTGAATATTTTGCGACTTCATCGCATTAAGATATCAAACTTGGTCCATTTTTTTTGACCAAGACTTTCATGAGTACTATGAGAAGGCTCATATATTGTTAATCATTATACATATTATTTTGGTGGGCTTGCTGCTCACCCTTGCTTTCTTCTTTCATCACACAACATCAGATAGACAAGATGAACAAGACCAAGCTTCCAAATTCGCGAGCGGATATGAAACGTTCCGCAGTTTCCTATAGGCGTTGATGTCGCTGTAGCTGAGGTAGGAACTACCAATAGGCTAGGCTTTCAACTTTTGATGTACCAGATTTATGTATATTTATCAATTGTAATGATGGCAAAGAAATATAAATTTATTCAGAAACCCTTTTAAGGTGTATTGGCATATAATTGTGGAATAAAATGACTTGTGATTATTTTTTTGGATATTCATCTCTGAGACTATAACTTGTGGTGTGTGTGTTTATGGTGGGGTCACAGTACAGAATAGTTGATTATTTATTAAGATTGGGTGTTATTAAGGGAAATGGAACTCGTGACAACCCGGATCCCCGACCCCGGATTTGGGGGTGTTACACTAGTTAAAGTACATTTGGTTATTGACAGTGAGTATCCGAAGCAATAAAGTTGTTGCAAGCTTAACAAAGTAATCGAGGCTATAATACGAAGACCTGAATCGGAGTTAGTCGTCTGTGAACCAGACCAGTTGCACTAGGCGTCAAAAGCTCGTGAAAGAAATCTGGGTATTATTTTAGAAGAATTATTAAGTTGAGGAACGTACCTAGATTGAACTTTTCTCTGCTAAAGTACGAGAAGAGGTGCGCAGGGTACATCTAAACAGCTAGAGGGATTGGCCTAATTCAAAGTTTAATTATTAAATTAAATAAATTTATTTAATGGACTTTAATATAATTTATTTAATAAACTTAAAATGATTTATTTTATAAACTTTAAATAAGTTTATTTTATAAATCTAAATTAGTTTATTTATATAAGTTATATTTAAGTTTATTTTATAAATTAATTTAGTTATAATTTAAACTTAAATAAAAAGAAAAAGAAAAAAAATGAAGGAAAATGAAAAGAAAAGAAAAAGAAAAGAAAAGGAAAACAAAAAGAAAAAGAAAAACAAAACAAAAACAAAAAGAAAAAGAAAAAGAAAACAAAAACAAAAACAAAAAGAAATAGAAAAAGAAAACAAAACAAAAAAAAACAAAAGAATAAAATGATGGTTGCAGGTTGGTTTTCCAACCAAAATAAAGTTAAGTACAAGTTTTGTACTTGTATAAATAGGTCGTATGTTAGTTTCCAGATCAAAGGTTGCAGGTTAGCTTTTGGTTAAAAGATTCCAAGGTAAACAACATCCTCATCCTGTGGTCGCTAGTTAATTAATAGAATAAATTCCAAGTGCCAAAAATCCTTGGTCGCAGGTTACAAAATTCCTGGTCCCAACTAACTTCTCAGCCACATCTTTGTTCATACAATCAATTAATTTGTGTGGTTCAATTTCAGTCACACATTTTAATTTATATAATTCTACACTCAAGCAGCAGATCAAGATAGTTCTGTTTATCTTCTTCTCCAACAAAGAGAGCTGATAAAATAGAAGTAAAGATTTTCAGAAAAGTTCAAACACCTTAAATATTCGTTTAACTTCTCACCGAAGTAACATTATAATGCCCAGTTTAACTCTTGTATATTCATAGGGGCATTAAAATCCTTACACGGTAATTAAATCTTTAAAAAAACAAAAGTTAGATCATTGTATATGATTTAATTTGTTGATCTTTGTAGTAGCTTAAAACTTTGTTGTTCTTAGATTGTAACCGGTTAATTTATCTACCGGAGTGTAGAAACACCCTTTGCGGATTTATATATGAATATATATTTACCCGAATATCTTGTGTTTCTCGTTTTATTGTTCCAAACACTATTCACCTCAAGAACACGAAACCACTAACCGAACACTAAATTTTATATCTGCAAAAGATTCGAAAGAATTTTTTAATTTAGTGGTTATTATATTCAACCCCTCCATCTACGATATTTCGGGACCTAAAAATTGGTATTAGAGCTTACTGATTGATACACAAATCATGATCGTTAAATAAATTTATTTTATTACTGATTCATTTACATAAATTTATTTTGTAAATTTTATTTAGAAATTTTATTTTATAATTTTAATTTAAATAAGTTTATTATATGAACTTAATTTAAATAAATTTATTTAATAAATTTAACTAAATTAATTTACTATTTAAATTTTAGTAAATAAAAGTTTTTAATTTGAAATTATTTTTTTCTTTCCGATTTATGGGTGCCAGTTCTTAGTTTATTTGCTGTCAGTTCAGATGTACACACAAACAAATGAATTGGCTTGATTTTATGTATTATCTACCATTTGATCAGTTTGGCTGCTCCTGGTTGTACATGCTGAGAACAAAGCAAAACAGCACCTGGTGTTGTAATGCATGTAGTCATGCGCCTGGAACAAAATGAAAGGAAATAGTACACGCGGGTTGCAAGTCACGCGCGGGGTCGAGGTGCAGAAATAAGCACGGGCGGATGTAGGTCGCAAGTTAAGTTAAGTCTATTAACCTGTAATCTGCGACACTTCTGATACAAGACGGAGTCGCAGGTTAGGTTTTTCAGTGAAGCTATGGTCGCCGGTTAGCAGTTAACTAATTTTGTAGCCCCTAATCTTTATTTTTGATTTATTTATTTTTCCATAAAATTTAAAATTCTTAAATTTAATTTTTTCGTAAATGTTAATTTACGTTTTATTTTAATTTTTAGGAAAATTCTATTGTAAGATTTAATTTAAGATTTCTATTGTAAATCTTTATTTGACAAAAGTTTAGCTATGGCATTAGAAGCTCTCACCCTTGAACATCAACTCAATGAACTCTTTTGTAAAAAGGGGTTAGTGAGAGGACTGCCTCATCTGGAATTCAGAAGGATGATAAATATGAGGCATGTAAGGAAGAGAAGTCAAAGACAACATCACATCAAAGTAAAGATATACCTTAGTGATGATTGATGGCTACTCTTATTAAACAAAGTTGTTATTTGTGCGTTCTCAAGACAAGACATCACTGATGGTGATTGATCGTATCAAAAGATCAAGCTGGAAGCAACTGTAAAAGAAATGATCTTGTGATCAGATAATGGGACTGAATTCAAGAAGCAATTCTGATTAATATCTGTAATATCAAGAATATTTTGAGATATATTCAGCACTGAGAGCTCCGTGTAATGATAGAGTGGTACAAGGGAAAAATCAGAACTTGATTAAAGCTACAAGGGAAATATCAAGCAAGACTTTCTAAATATCAAAGGGCTGGAGCAGTCAAAACAGTTTGCAACAAGTAAGATCAAGTCTTGATCAGGATGTATACATGAAGACCACTAATGAGTTTATGGCCAACAGAAGCAAACACTGGATAACGTCAAAGTGTTTGGAAAGAATGTTCTATAGAAGCAAACGATGAAATGTGTTTAGTTGTTTGAAGATCTTGGCATTTACAGCTAAGACAAGTTAGGATATTCTTCGTGGCTACTCAGTGGAGTCTACAACCTACATGGCATTTGTGGTTGATCAACAGAAGGTGATAGATAGTCTAAGTGTACAGTTCAACAACTCCATGCTCCAAGCCGTTAAAGGAGAAATTAATGGTATTGATGATTCATATCCAAGCAGTGGAATGACAGTGTATAAAACAACTCATTATTTTAATGAAGCCAGTCAGCAAGGCTAAGGATTTTCAGGAAATCCCAGCAACAGCTTAGGAGGAGCAATAGAAGGATCAACTAGTCAGACACAATACCACACTAAAAAATCAGAGGACACTAAAGAACCTATCTGCTAAGACAAAGGTTTTGACATCAATATTATTCCCAGAGTATAGTTCTTAAGTAATCCAGATGGTGGAGTAATTATTAGCAGGGCAACTGAGCATGAATGATTATTTCTCTAGTTTTCTATTTGAAGAAAAAATTAAGAAAGTTACAGAAGTTCTGATAGATCCGGATTGATTGGGTGGTTGCAAAGCAAGATGAGCTCAATCAGTCAGCAAGCAGATTATAGGGAAGCTGGTATCCAAATCAGATGATAATATTGTAATTGGTGCAAGGATAATCGAAAGTCAAACTGGATGACAATGGAATTGTTATGAGGGACAAGGCCAAACTGGATGCTAGGTTATTACCAGGAAGTAGTATCTAGTAGAAAGCACCAGTGACGAGACTTAAGGATATTATGACATATCAGACACCTGATGCACATTCAAACTTGGAATTGGACTCCAGTAGATATGTATACGTGTACTCCTGCTTGGTGAGTCAAAGAGCAAGTCAATGCACAACAGTTCATGGACTTTGCAATTGCATATCTATTGGACTATGCATATCTCTTCTTCACAAGCTCACTTCAGGTTGGTATGAACTAGTATACAACTCAAGAAATCGTCAAGGACATGGTATGGCACTCTAAATGAAGTTGTAGTTAAATATGAACTAGTAGAGTCGTCATATTAATAACTCTCTTAGCACTAAGCACAAAAATAATGTTATATATGTGTAGTGATATAATGATAATGTTATATGTTGGTCTACTAACAAAGACTTGTGCAAGATTATTTGCTAATTAATTGCAGAGTAGGTGTTATGGATTAAAAACTAAGGTATATTGAATACTGTATTTATTACTAAAGTTCGGGAGCTCAAGGCCTTTAATGGCTGCTCTCGTATTTCGTAGCTTAACTCTGCCTTTACGAGATGCCTACGTATCTCTGTAAATTAGAGAATCAAGCCAAAAAATCTAGTTCTGATTGATGGGGTGAGTCCCTTTATATAGATGTTGAGAGTCCCTGAATTGGACTAGGGTTAGGAGACTTGTTGAACAAGTTCTCAGACTTTGGATAGACTTTGAAGTCCTAGAATAGAGGAATCAGATTCCTTATTGGTGTAGGTGCCCTCAAGGCTATCTTCTATAGATTTATATCACCGATTGGACTCATTTAATGAGCTGTTAGTCCTCCCTATTTATTAATTACGAAATTAATAAATAATCAGGGCTTCGAGCCTCGTTAATTGGGTTTCATTATTGGACCGTATTAGGTCTAATTAATTCAACATTAATTATATTTCTAGGCTAATTTTATGCCCATATCATTTTCCCCCCAACTTTTGTGAAACCTTACGAAGATTTAGCAGAAGTTAGAGTTTATACCTTTTCTGGTTATCGTTTTTATCGTAAAGTGTGGAGCGACCTATACGTTTACAATGATTTGCCTTACTCGAGGCTTTAGCATATATTTTTAGGAAATGTTTTACAATTTTCCATATATGTCTTCGTACCTACTCCTATTTTTAAGAATTTTCTGGTATTTTCACTTATTTTTCCGGGACTTTTTCGTGTCTCCAAATAATTTTTGCAAGTTTTCCTAATAATTTAGGAATTTTTTAAGTACTTACAAATACTTTTCCTAAATTTTTAGGAATTGTTCCCTACCTTGGGTATTTTTCTTATTTTTTCCTAATATTTTAGGAATTTTATCCTACCTCCGGGTATTTTTCTTGATTTTTGATAATAATTTAGGAATTTTTCCTTACCTCCGGGTATTTTTCTTAAAATTTTAGGAATTATTTTATACCAACGGGTACTTTTTCCTAATATTTTAGAAATTATTTTATACTAACGGGGATTTTTTCTTAAAATTTTAGGAATTATTTTATACCAACGGGTACTTTTTCCTAAAATTTTAGAAATTATTTTATACTAACGGGTATTTTTTCTTACAATTTTAGGAATTATTTTATACCAACGAGTACTTTTTCTTAAAATTTTAGGAATTATTTTATACCAACGGGTACTTTTTCCTAATATCCTAGAAATTATTTTATACCAACGAGTACTTTTTCCTAATATTTTAGAAATTATTTTATACCAACGGGTATTTTTTCTTAAAATTTTAGGAATTATTTAATACCAACGGGTACTTTTTTCTGATATTTTAGAAATTATTTTATACCAATGTATATTTTTTCTTAAAATTTTAGGAATTATTTTATACCAACGAGTATTTTTTCCTAATATTTTAGAAATAATTTTATACCAACGGGTATTTTTTCTTAAAATTTTAGGAATTATTTAATACCAACGGGTACTTTTTCTTAAAATTTTAGGAATAATTTTATACAAATGGGTACTTTTTCCTAATATCTTATAAATTATTTTTTACCAACGAGTAATTTTTCCTAATATTTTAGAAATTATTTTATACCAACGAGTATTTTTTCTTAAAATTTTAGGAATTATTTTATACCAATAGGTACTTTTTCTTAAAATTTTAGAAATTATTTTATACCAACAGGTACTTTTTCCTAATATCTTAGAAATTATTTTATACCAACGGGTATTTTCTCTTAAAATTTTAGGAATTATTTTATAACAACAGGTACTTTTTCCTAATATTTTATAATTTTTTAATCATATTTTCATTTTTGTCCATTTTTTAATTAATAAAATAATCAAAAAATGGGCTTGAGGGGCACTACCATCCTAGGCGAGGGTAACCCACGCCTAGGAGGTGGTATATCAACCACGGCTAGCAGGTTTGCCTTCACGGCGCTTTGCTCCATTTTCTCCTTTTTTATTTCATTTTTTTTTGCCTTTTGTTTTTCTTTTGTCATTTTCTTCATCAATTTTCTTGTCTTTTTGTTCATCAATTTTTTGTCCTTTTATTCATCAACTCCTCGTCTTTCTCTTCATAAATATTCTTTTTTTAATTATGAACTTTTGTCATAATTTTAATGTGTCAGCAAACATATTTAATTTTTGTGTAATCATGCATAACATAACTAATTGGATAGAGAATAATTAAAATTATTTTCTATTTTTCCAATTAATTCTAGTTTTGAATTCCTTAATTTTTAAGGAATTTAAAAATTACAACTTTATATGTAATTTTTGTTGTCATCATACATTAATTTATGCAATCGTGCATTAAGTAATATTCTCTATTTTGAGAATTTTGTCTTCATTCTCTCTAATATTTCAGAAAATAATTTAATAATTATTTCCTTTCTTTTTCTTTTTCTATTTTCTGAATAAAATATTCAAAAAATCAGTTTTATTATGCACCTCCATCCTAGGCGCGGGTTACCCCCGCCTAGGAAACAACTTCCTTTCCACGCCTATAAATAATGTCTCCTAGGTGTGGTTGGAGCCTAGATCCATCAATCCTAGACGTGGGTAACCCCCGCCTACGAGGCTAGTTGACAAATACGCCTAAAAATTTATTCTACTAGGCGTTGATAGAAGGCCTTCGTGACTGAATCCTTCCTAGGCGTAGACTACCCCCGCCTAGGAGGTATATTTGAAAACAACCATAGAAACCTTGCTTCCTGAGCGTTAATTGAATGCTTTCTTGGCTAAAGCCTTCCTAGGCGCGGGTTACCCCCGCCTAGGAAGCATATTGTTGAACACGGGGAGAAATTCCACCTCTTGGGTTTTGGTTGAACTTTAACTTACTTCATTTTATTTCTCCTTTTTTCTTTTAATAAGAAAAGATTACCTTCATTCGATGATGAATCCTAGGCGGGGGTAGTATTATAACGACGGTTAGGAATGGCACTACCTGGGCGTTATGTGTTTCAAACCTAATTGTATTTTACCCATATCTATGTTATCAACTGATAATTTGAGTTTGTATGTGTCGATGCTATAAGGTCTTATGATGAGTGACCATTGCGGCCTTGCATGGCTTCATATGCCTGCCATGGTTCTTTATTTTGCTTTTATCTGCTTTCGGTCCTTTATGGACTTTGAACATTTTCAGTGTGCATCCTAATTGTCCTTCGGGACTCCACTTGTGATCTTTCAGGATCTTCTATCTTTATACAATTATCTTTTATTTTCGGCGATTGGTCTTTCAGGACTTGCATTCGTTAGATGCCCCCTCATAAATAAATTGATAGATAAGATGATAAACTTACAGAAGTAGATAATATCCTGAAATATGGGTCCAACCCTTACATTGAATAGAAATTGATTTCATCGACCTTATTTCTACTTGTTAGATGCATTCACGCTATGGGGCTTTGTATATTGCAAGCCCAAAAAAGTCGAGGCATCCTTGGGGCTACAAGCCTTCTTTTTGCACGTATCAAACATTCACTTATGTCACTTGAACTCTTCAGGTACAAGATATTCTGGCATATAATCGTTACCGAGTTTAATTAATTGCAATTAAATGACTACGACACCTATGAGCCTCTAATTTGTACAAAACTTGGGCTCTTCGGGCCTTCAGAAACTTTTAGTTTCATTTCCTTGCGTACTATTTCAGTACTTGGCACATTTTTTTGCTTGCCACTTATTTGCTTTTCAGTCATACACAATAAACCTTAAAGTTTATGATATAGCAAGGCTTTGGCATTTTCTCACCATTTATGGTTTCCAACTCAAAATTGCCCTCTCCGATTATGGGCTAGTCTTTTCTTTATGTCCAACTCCGAATGCCTCAAACTTCCTCAAGACTAAGTCTCCTTCCTGAAAGAAACTTTCTTTAACCCTTCTACTGTAATAGAGGGAGGATCTTCACTGAGGGGCTGTAGCTTTATCCATGACCTCATAAATTAGGTCAAGGGCTAGCCTCATGCCTTCTTTGCTAGTCTCTGGGTTGCAAGATTCCACTTTTGGTTATGCATATGTAATTTCCAGCAACACCACTACCCCAGCTCCATAAGCCAGCATGACTGAGGCTGTTTCGGTTTGTGAACTTGAAGGTAGTTCGGTAAGCCCATAAGATAGGCAATAATTCGTCCACCAACGTGTTCCTCGAGGGTTCGACCCTTAAAATGTTTGACCTATATGTAGTAAATCTTCAGATTTTGAGCATTGCAAGTCCGAGGTACTTCTTCTCTGTCCATGATCTCCAATTTGTAAGATCATCTTCCTTGAACGCTCTTGACCTTGTATGGCCCTTCCCAATTTGGGGCGAGCTTTCTTTTTTGCCCTACGCCAGAAGCTTTCACCTTTCTTAGGACCAAATCTCCTTGCTTGAAGAATCTCCCCTTAACCCTTAGGTTGTAGTAGAACGAAGCCTTTTTTTGATATTCCACTATTTTCGCATGTGCCTCATCTCGTACTTCATCAATTAGATCCAGGGCTAACCTTTGCCCTTCTTCATTTTCTTCAGAATTGAAAATATGAATCCTGGGAGAGGAATGTGATATCTCTACGGGAACAACTGCTTCTGCCCCATATGCTAACATGAAGAGAGTTGCTCCAGTTGTGACTTTACAGGTAGTCCTATAGGCCCATAGTATTGGGAGTATTTCATCCACCCAGTTATTCCTTGACTTCTCGATCCTTTTCTTTAGTCCATCCAGGATTATTCGATTCGCAACTTCCACTTTCCCATTGGCTTGCGGGTGAGCCACAGAGGTGAAACGTAATTCAATTTCATTCTCCTCGCAATACTTCCTAAACTCTTCATTGTTGAACTATGTTCCACTATCGGTGACCAGATGCGCGGGATTCCATATCGGCACATGATATTTTTCCACAGGAATTGTGCAACCTGCTTAGTTGTGATCTTGGCTAAAGGTTTAGCTTCAATCCACTTAGTAAAATAATCAATGGCTAAACTTAGGAACTTCCTTTGTGTCGTGGCCATGGGGAAATGCCCAAGTATATCCATTCCCCACATAACAAAGGGGATGGGAGAGTTGATTGAAGTCAGCATCTCAGGGGGTTGTCAAACGATAGGTGCATGTTTCTGACAGTGATCATAATTTTTTACATACTCTTTGGCATCGGCCATCATCTCTGGCCAATAAAAGCCTAAACGGGTTATCTTATGAGCCAGTGCTCTGCCCCCCAAGTGTTGCCCACATTCCTTCATGTACTTCTTCAAGAGCCAAACGTGCCTCATCGGGCCTGAGATATCTTAAGTAAGGAACCGCATAAGATCTTTTATACAAAATTCCATCTATCAAGGAGTATCTCAGTGCTCGAACAGCCAATCTTCGGGCTTCAGTAGCATCATTTGGCAGCCAACCGGTTTGAATATGGGCCTTAATGGGATCTATCCATGACGTCCCCAGACCTATAGGAGCTACAAGCTTAACATCAATGTTCCGTGTTTTCAGAACGCGGAAGTATACACTTCCTGAACTTTCCTCTATCTTAGAAGAAGCAAACTTTGATAATGCATCTGTCTTAGCATTTTCCTCCCTTGGAATGTGCTCAACATGGAATTCATCGAATTAGGTCATCACAGCTCTTACTAGGCGGACGTACTTAGCCATCGTATCATCCCTTGCCTCAAAATCTCCCTTCACCTGGGATATGACCAACTTTGAGTCTCCACAGACCTTTAAGTTCTTGACTCTCAGTGTCCCTGCTAGGCCAAGGCCAGCTATTAGAGCTTCATATTCTGCCTCATTGTTTGTGGTTGGAAAGTCTAACTTCATAGCATATTCAATCAAAAACCCATCAGGGCTTTGTAAACCTAACCCTGCTCCACTTGAATTTGTTTTTAATGCTCCATCAAAATAGAGAACCCAATATTCCTTCTCCTTCTCATCCTTTTCTTTGTCCCCCTTATCAACTTCCTTGCCTTGAGGTATGGTATCTTCCTGCCCCCGACTTCTTGGTTGGATATGATAAATTCCACAACAAAGTCCGGCAATGCCTGGGCTTTTATTGCCGTTCGTGGCTTATACTTGATGTCAAATTCTCCCAGCTCTATTGCCCACTTAATCAGCCTCCCACTAGCCTTGGGACTATGAATAATATTTCTCAAGGGCTGATTTGTTAGCACTTCAATCTTATGAGCCTGAAAGTAAGGACGCAACTTTCTCAAAGCCATTACCAAGGCTAAGGCAAAATTCTCAATAGTTGAATAATTCAACTCAGCTCCATGCAAAATTTTGCTCACATAGTATACGAGTTTCTGGATTTTTAGTTTCTCCTTAACCAATACAGCGCTCAAGGCATTCTCTGAAACGGCCAAGTACAAGTATAAAACTTCATTCAAAGCTGGCTTGGCAACAACGGGGTCTGAGCCATATATTTCTTTAATTCCTCAAATTCCTTCTGGGTTTCCTCACTCTATACAAAATCCTTAACCTTCTTTAAGGACTTGAAGAACAACAAGCAATTGTTCCCAGACTTGGATATGAATCATCCCAACGCAGCAACCCTTCAGAGAATTAAGTCAGGCTTTTATTAAGCAGTTCATCAGCGGGAACTAGGGATGAGTTCAGGGGCAAATTTCCAGAATGGTTAGCAAATCCTGTGATGGTAAAGAAGGCCAATGGAAAATGGAGGATCTGATTGTATCCAATTGGATCCACATTCAGCTTGTGAGTGATCAGTTCGAGGTCTATACCTGGCACATCAGCTGCCGACCATGCAAACACATCACTATTTTCTTGCAAAAATTTCACCAACTTCCCTCTAAGGGGCTCTTCTAGTGCTGCTCCAACGAAAGTCACTTTCTCAGGATCCTCGGGAGCCAAAGGAATCGTAACCAAGTCTTCTGCTGGCTTCCCTCTTTTCTCATCATTCTCTCGGATATCCAGATCTTCTATAGGCAGAATTTGCCCCCCAACTTCATCTTCCCTTAGAGAGGCTACGTAACAACTCCTTGCCATTTTTTGATCTCCTCTCTCTTCTCCCATCCCATTCCGGGTGGGAAACTTCATAACTGAATGGTAGGAAGAAGGGACTGCCTTGAAGGCATGTATCCCTGTTCTCCCCATGATAGCATTGTAAGTTGAACTAGCCTTCACCACCACAAAGTCCAACATCTGTGTTTCTTGCATTGGTTTCTGTCCTATGGTTGTTGGCAACTTGATTATCCCTTCCACGGGGCACTCCACTCCCGCAAATCCATATATCGGCATATCGGCCGGGGTTAGTTGAGAATCATTATAACCCATCCTTAAAAAGGTGTCATGGAGCAAGATATCCACTGAAGCACCATTATCCACAAGGACCCTCTTAACTGGGCTATTTCCAATCATCGGTGTTATGACCAGCGGGTCGTCATGGGGAAATTTCACACCCTCCAGGTCAGAATCATCAAAAGCCATTGTTATTCCTGTCCTGGCCCTCTTCGCGGCTTCCCCAACAATATGCATAACTTCTCGGGTATATGCTTTCCTGGAGTTCTTGGATAATCCAGCAGCAGTTGGTCCTCCAAAAATTATGTTTATCACAGGCCCTCGGGGTCGCGGTCCTCCAAAGATTGCATTTATAACCGGTCCCCTAGGCTGGGGATTCCGCCCCTGATCGTCTTAGTCCCTCCTACGATCTTCAAAGTTCTTTCTCCCATTGTTATTCCTATCTCTTCCTTCCCCAGTGTACTTATTCAATCTTCCTTTTCGAATGAGGAATTCTATTTCATCCTTCAGTTGCCTACACTCATCGGTGTCATGACCAACATCTTTGTGAAATCTACAATATTTGCTCTTATCTAGCTTGGCAGGATCAGCCTTCAAGGGTTTAAGCCAACGAATATCTTGATCTTTCTCGATTTCCATCAAGATCTGGCTTCTAGGAGCATTCAGCTTAGCGAATTCAGTGAACTTTTGTCCAGGTCCTCCCTTCTTTGGGGTTGAATCAGGGTTTTGCTCAGTTCTGGGATACTTGTCCTTAGCAATATATTCCAGATCAGTTTTTCGCTTCTTGCCTCCAGTGGGCTCGTTACTCACTACTGTCTTCCTCATGCTCTGCTCCACTTTGATGTACTTCCCGACCCTATCTTGGAGCTGCAATATGCTTTCAGGGGGCGCTTGGCCAAGGACATCTTGAAGAACTCATCCCTAGTTCCCCTGTTGCAGTGCTATCATGGCTACCTTGTCATCAAGGTCTGGGAATTTTAAAGCTTCCTTTGTGAAATGATTCAGGTACTCTCTCAAGGATTCCTTCGCTCCCTGCACAATGCTCATGAGGGATGCTGAACTTTTCTCATGCACTCTCCCGCTGATGAACTGCTTAATAAAAGCCTGACTTAATTCTCTGAAAGACCCAATAGAGTTCGGGGGCAAACGACTATACCATCTTTGAGCCATACACGACAGGGTTTGAGGAAAGGCCCGACACTTAATAGCGTCATTCACGGGCTGCAACAACAGTGCATTGGAGAATGTCCTGACATGATTAGTGGGATCTCCTGTGCCATCATAAGCTTTGATAGTGGGCATCTTGAACTTCCTTGAGATATGGGCATTCATTATCTCTTCAATGAATGGTGGAGTAGGATCATCTGGATCTCCAAGGGGAAGAAGATTGCTTGGATCAGCTCTTGGGACTACAACCCTTCTTTGTGATGGACCATCCAGGTCTATGATTGGAGGAGGATTTCTCCCCCTAGGTGGTAATGGGAGCCTGGTGCACCTCAAAGTCGCGCTTCAGCCTTTGAATCTTAGCCTCGTGGGCCTTGATCCTCTCCTGCACTTCTTGGGGATTCACTTCTCGGGTGCTCCTAGGACGTTGGTTACCATCAGCCATCGGCTCTTTGCCAGCACGTCTCCTTCTTGGGGCCACTTCGTCATCCGAAGATTCGGAGTCTCTCTCTGTATAAGTACAAGAAAATTCCCGATCCTCCGGGATAGGAGCCAAACCTTGTATGTAGGGGGTGTTTACCCCCGTGCTTCACTCCGTCCAACATGTCCACTTCCTCCAACCTCGGGGTAAAGGGGCATTCCATAAGGGGGCTAGTAGTCACAATAGTTGAATACTCATACCCAATGGGTCGAGAATTCACAGGTGTATGTAGCTGCTAAAGTTGGGAATTCATCCCTTGAACAGCCGAGGGAATCGTCCCTTGTGGCTGAGGTTCAGTTGCCCCTATCTGGGCTTCTCCTTGGGTGGCGGCATAGGTTGAATGCGGAGGTACCTCCACGGTTGACGGAATCGTTTGGGTTGTCCCCGCAGGTGTTCCTCTGTCAAGGGCGCTGCTTGTTCTCCGTGTTCTCGCCATGGTTGTTGTTGTACTTTCCCACAGACGGCGCCAAATGTTATGGATTAAAAACTAAGGTATATTGTATTTATTACTAAGGTTCGGGAGCTCAAGGCCTTTAATAGCTGCTCTCGTGTTTCGTAGCTTAACTCTCCCTTTACGAGATGCCTACATATCTCTGTGAATTAGAGAATCAAGCCAAAAAATGTAGTTCTGATTGATGGGGTGAGTCCCTTTATATAGATGTTGAGAGTCCTTGAATTGGACTAGGGTTAGGAGACTTGTTGAACAAGTTCTCAGACTTTGGATAGACTTTGAAGTCCTAGAATAGAGGAATCAGATTCCTTGTTGGTGTAGGTGCCCTCAAGGCTATCTTCTATAGATTTATATCACCGATTGGACTCATTTAATGAGCTGTTAGTCCTCCCAATTTATTAATTATGAAATTAATAAATAATCAGGGCTTCGGGCCTCATTAATTGGCCTTCGTTATTGGACCATATTAGGTCTAATCAATTCAACATTAATTATATTTCTAGGCTAATTTTAAGCCCATATCAGTAGGTATGGAGGAGCATGTTGGAAAGGTTGCAATTATATTTGGAATTATTACAATCTAGTCAAAAGATTAATTCTTTTAGGAGCACAAGTAAACCAAAAGAATGAAGAAACCACTACAGCTTGATCAATGCAACTCAAGTATAATGATAAGCTATATAGGTATGACAAGCTCACTCTTTTACTCAAATGCTAATAGACAACATGTAATGTTCTAAAGATGCCAATGTGCAAGGTTCCAAGTGGATCCTAGAGAATCCAATCGTATAGCTATTAACAAGATTTTTAGAAATCTTATGGGACTACCAACTCTTGGAGTATGTTATTCCCTAAAAATCTAACAAAGAATTACAGAAGGGGGTTTGAATGTAATTCTGGCTACTTTTTCAATTTCAAGAAATGTTCTACTTTGAATATATAACTGTGTTTGATTTAGCAATGGTGCGGAATGAAAGTATTGAAGAAATCAAACACAAAGTAATCAAATACAAGTATTAAAAACTTTCTGGTGGATTGAACTTATCCACCAAAGATATAAATAAATTTGAGGACTCTGTGATGCAAAGTTAGCACACAGCTGCTTACAAGTTTAACTCACAAGAACATAAAAATTCTTTACAGATATAGCTTTATCTATTTCTCTGATAATTTCTTACTAACTTGGATTTCGTTCTACTTGCTACACTTGGTTTATATATATCACCAAGTTACATGATAAAAAGACAAACAAATAAGACAAAATGTTTCTAGTCTAATTTCATACTACTTCATTTCTCCATCCAGCATCTTTGAATATCTTCAGTTTAGCATGGAAATGGAAATGCTTCTTTGTTCTCTAAAACCTGTAAATAGGCTGTCACATTCCATTTACATACATTCAACGCATGTGACTGTCAAGTCACTATCAACTACTCTTTTGAATTTGTTCATCTGTTGAAACTCAATTAGATCATCCGTTGAGACTCTTTGAGATCATCCATTGAGAGTCTGGTTGAACATCCGTTGAGGCATTAGTTGATCATCCGTTGAAACCTTGTGGAATATCCGTTGAGAGCATCTTCGTAGCAGTTAAATCTGTTCACTTATACAAGATTACAAGGCATCCAATATTTACAATTATCCAACCTATCTTGCATATCAAACTAGTGGTCAATATGGCTTAAAACATTCTACAACATCTAGTTCTCTAAGGTTACAATATGCAAAAACATGCTACTAAACTTATTACTATATAAGCTACCCTTTCAACGGATATTGAAGTGGTTATCCGTTGAATAGCTACAAAGTTACTAAATGAAATCTACTAAGTATTTTGTTTAGCTTATCATCAAGTACACAGCATATTTCTAATAATCTCACCCAATTTATGTCTACTGGAATTGTAGCCATAAATTAAGAGAAACTTGATGATAACAAAATACCCTATGAATAAAGACTGAATTATAGTAGATAAAATTTACCAGTGCTGAAATTTATTGACAAACATACAGAGGTAGGTTTGTAGAGACTCTCACGAGCCATTTTCAAGGTGCTCCTCTGACTGAGCAGATTTTAGATTATTTCCTTGACTGTCTGAACTTCTTACCCAACTTCTCATTATTTTTTTCAATCTGGTGTTCAAGTTGCCTGTAGAATTCAAACTCATCCTCATTTGTCTGATCCAGCTTTTCTTGCATCTCCATGAGAGTTTCATTGCTTGAAATCTTTAGCCGAACTTCCAATCTGAAGAATCTTCTGATGCATTTTTCATCTTTAAACTCCATTATCCAGTAAGGCCTAAAATGCACTATACTTCCTGTGTATGGAATTGTTAGGACTCTTGAGAGTGCATTTGGTCCTCTCCAGCTATTTCTTATCTCCTCAATTTTTTTCAGTATCATTTTCTTGGCAACTATGTTGAACCCAAAGTTCTTTTTGATTGAGGAGAAAATCTTCACCAAAACAGAATAACCTTCAATGAGAATTCTTTAAAGTGACCAAGTTATTTCTCTTCCACCCTTGTACCTGAAGACTAGTGTCTCTGGAAGATGTTTGTGAGCATCAATAGCTCTAACTTCTTCTAGCTCATCCAGATAGAGATTTATGTCTGAGAATTCCTTGATGTCATAGATGAAGAGTTGATCTCCCTTGTTGACAGTTGGTTTGGGTTTGGCCAATGATTTGGACTTGGCCAATGATTTGGACTAAAGTCTAACAGGCTTGACCTTCTTGATTACTCTTTTCTTTTTCTTTTTTGGCTTGGATATGATTGGAATATTTAGATCAGGAAGAGGCAGGCTATCCCAATCTATAGGCTCATCCTTGTGAACTATGGTTTCACCATGGAAATTCATGTCAAGATAGACCTTGAATTCATCATGCTCCATTATGGGCATGGCTGTTTGACTTGAAGTGGTGGATTGGGTTGTAGGATTCTTAGCTTGGTTCTTGGCATCTAAAGTAGCTTGCTTTTGTTATTGTTTGAGCCTCACCTTTTCCTCTTTCTTAGCTTCTGCAAACTGTGGATGTCCAACCACTACACAGATTAGTTTGCCATTCCTATAAATTTTACCAATTCTTTTCTTTAGTACTGAATCTCTGGGATCTTTGAAGAAAGAAATAGATCTTCCAAGAAGTTTCTTCTCATCAGGTTTTGGAGTTTCATAGATTAGGACCAATGGATTTTTATGTGAGTTATTTGGTAATTTCTCTTTTGCTGAAAACTCACATTGGCCTTTGGAGATTTGATTGTTGAGGGTTGACCCCTTTCCATGTTCCCTAAGCTCATGTCATTTGATGAAATTGGTTTCAATTGAGAGAAATGAGAGTAGACTTTGTCCTGTGTCTCAATTGGACCATATTTCTTCTTAATGTTCTCATTAAACTGCTTCCATTTTTCTTTTATCTCCAATTCAGTTTCTGCTATGTTGATCAAATCAATGCTGTCAAGAACTGGTGGCTTAGAGAAAGTAATTGCTGGAACAATCACCTTACTGACTTGTATGTTGAGCACTTTCTCCTCCTCACTAACTGCCTCTCCTTGACTAACTGGAATAATAGAATCTTTCTCCCCCTTTTTGTTAGCATCAAGTTTAGCAGAGGTGGAGGTTTGTGCAGCCACCAGCTTCTGAAGAAGCAGTGTTTATTGAGCTTGATGGAGTTGGATTTGAGTGATAGAAGTTTCCAGGGTCTTGAGCCTAGTGTCCAAAGAATCCACCTTGCTACTTAGATTAGAGTTTTTCCTGAGTTGACTGTTGATGTCTAACATTGTTGTGTTAGGAAAGGTAGACTCTAATCTTGCAGTGATGTCCTTTTTGACTTAACCAATTTCTGATCTAAGCTCGGTCACATCTTGAGTTTGCTTTAGATATTGGAGTTGGTGCAAGTGAAGAGACTCAAGGTGTGCTTGAAGAAGGCTCTTGGTGTTGGCATCTATAGCAGCTTAAAGAGCTGTCTAAGTCTGGTGGATTATGTGAAAGAGAGTTGATTTGAAGTGGTGCTCACTTCATTCTTTGCCAAACATCCATGATGGATTGGTGATGCTTGAGCTAGGGCCTGATGCCCCATTATGTCCATAAATTCTCCTTCACCATCATCACCATCATCCCCAAAATTATCTTAAGAACCACCAATTGGATATTCAAAATCATCACCAGCTGTGGAGGGCATGACAGTGATTGCATCCTTGGCCCTTTGCATTGAAGCTGTTGTGTGCACCAAGTTGAGAATTCTCTTAGCACCCTCATTGTCCTGTTCTGCCAAAGTTTGATAAGCTGGAACAGGGTGAGTAAATGCCTCAGCTTCATAAGAAACAGAGTCTAAGACAAGTTGATAATCTTGCTGACATAGCTTTTTCTTTTCATCATCATTGACATCCCTTAAAGTCACTAACAATGGGCTCTTCCCATTCTTTAGAACCTTCTTTTCTCTCATGATCTTTCTTTTCTTGCATCAAGGTCTCCCCTTGGCTTCTCACCCTCACACCCTCACCTTCACCTTCTAAGGTGGGACTCCTCTCACTCATTGTTGCCAAGCTGGAAGAAATAGATTGCATATGTTCACTCTTTTCCTCTCCTTTTGCCTAAGAGCAACTCAGTCTCTCACTCTGTTCACTCCCTTCCCTCAATCCTAAGAGTGATTGTACAACTACTAGATCATCTACACTTATAACAATAGTTGAGATTTTAAGTGGTGCAGTGACAGTCAACGGATGTGTGACATCGGTCGAAGTAGAAGTGGAAGAGTTCAACGGATAATTGCTGTTAAGCACATCCGTCAAGATACAATTATTGGTCAGCGGATGAAAAATATCCGTCGAGATAGTAGAAATGACAGAGTTTGGATTGGAAACTACTGTAGAATCTGTGGTCATTTATTTGAGATTTTGCACAGATTTCTCAATAGAATCATAAAGAAATGGCAAGTGAGCCAACAAATTATCTAAATGATGATGCTCACTTGCTTGAGATTTTGGCTTCACCAATAGAGTTAAAGATGGAGAATCAGGAATTTATGTGTGAATCATGTCCACATTCAAAGAGATAGTGAGTGAGTTTTGTGTGTGAGGTGCTTCTGTAGATTTTGGCTGTGACTCCATATTTATTGGAGCCACATCAACCTGACTTTGAGAAGGTGCATGAACTGAGTCTTTGACTGCAGTTGGCACAATGTGTGCACCCTGTGGATCCCCAAGTGTTTTAGATTTCTTCTTTCTTGTGTAAGTTTGAAATGAGTCTGTGTCCCTAACCCTCTTGTCCTGTGCTCTTGGTTGAGAGCTTGTTTCAATATTACCATCCTTTAGAGAGGATGAAACTAGTTATGAGTTTAAATCCTTATCAAGCACTACAGTTTGTTGGGAAACTGCAGTGTGGCTAGGTTGGGTTATACACACTTCTCCCTCCTTATTCTTAGGGTTTCTTTTCTGTTCACCCTGTCCCTCACCAGGCTCACTTTCCTTCACACTCCCCTCTTGGTTTTTAGAAGTTTTTTAAACTAGTCTCTTTTGAGAGGAACTAGAGTGAGGTCTTTGAGACTTGGATTTTGAACCTTTGATTTTAGTGGCTTGGGTAGGCATCTGTTAGAACAAACTCACAAAAGCCATTGCAACAGTTGTTTGCAAAGAAATTTGTGGTAGGGAAGTAGCAGGAACAAAAGTGTTTACCTCAATTACCCGAGGCTGCTCCATAATTGGCATGTAAATGAGGGGAACATCCTTATGGTGATTAGCCCTGTTAAGATCATCAATAACCCTTCTCTCTTGGACCCAACAATCTAACTTGTTTGTTGGGTTCTCAAATGAGAGCTCCTCAGAAACAAAATCAGCTAACATAACAAAGAATCTAGCATAATAGATGTTCTTAGACCTCTTCTTTATGTCTCCTAATTTACTCCCTAATTCATACATTACAGAAGTACTGAAATTAAAATACTTATCACTTAAAAGCATATAAAGCATATTAACAAGTGAGTAAGTTACATCATTAAAATTGCCAACTTTACCAGAAAACACCTTAATAAAGGAATCACATAGAAAGCTCCATTCTTTCCTAAAGCCTAGTCTCTTAACCTCACCTAACTTGGTGGCAATAAGAGCATAACCCAAAAAATAAGCATGTTACTCACATCAGTGTCTGTGTGTGGAGCAAGAGTGTTATTTTCAGGCAATTTAAAGCATTTTTCAATAGCATCACAGTTAATACAGTGTTCCTTAACTTTGAGAGTGAAGGTAATGGTTTTATCCTTGGAGTCGAACACAGTAGTAGTCCAAATCTCCTCATCAACTGCATAGTAGATGATTGGAGACTCAAGCATGTCATAGCTCAGTTTGCAGCTTAGAATGAAGTCCATCATTTTGTGATAGTCTTCAGATGCAGGAATCTGCTTGTTCACCAAAGTGACGAAGTTGTTCTTTTCATATACATACCCGGTCTGAGACTTGATTTTGACTACTTGTAATGACTGGGAAATTATGCTTGTATTATATTGTAATAACAATGAATTATATGTTTTATTATGTTATTATCTGTATTTAGTCATAAAACCCTAACTACTATATGCTACATGTGTTCTATGTTGTCAGGGTATTTATCGGGTATTTTGTTTCGTGTTAAAAGCTTTCAGTGTTAGGGTTTATACTGAAATATTCGTTTGAAGTATATACTTTAATAATAAATTATTTGAGAATCTTGAATGCATATTTTCACATAGTCCGTATATTATATATTGTAGACAATCTAGTATCAAATGGGATAGTAGAAGATTAGATTGTCAAACTCCTTATATAATATAATAAAGGTTCACAGTCTAAGTGGTATTAGACAAACCACTGGAACGGCTGAAGTATTATTTAGGAAAATAGTTTATCTTGACTATTGAATAATACTTGTATACTTTGTGTATATTGAAAGGAATCAAAATAGTAGAATAACTATTTCTTTTATTCTGACAATAAAGAAGAACTAAGATTCTACGATATTATTATTGCTTAGGTTCTTAATCCGGATGTAGTAATTGTCACTTGTATTTAATGCACATGCCTTGATTCATACATTAAGTAATTTATTTTAAATTACGAATTTATGTATTGGGCAATGACATTATATACAGAGTGGGATATTAACTATAAAAGAAAACCGTTTCCGAAAAATATATTCGGGTGATGATGTCCTCTTGAAAGCTCATAAAGATAATTATGCTTTAGTCCTGCAAGCAGATTTGTTCTTGCATAATTATAAGGTTGGGTGGATGATCAAGGATAAAAGATATTGATTAAATTAATTATTAGAAATTAATTTAATTAATCGACATGCGATATCTTAAACATGGGGAATTTATAAGCAATTAATATGGGAGCCGAATTAAATAATTAATTAACGGAATTAGGAAAGGTAGTGCAAATATTAATTCTTTAGTGGATTGAATTAATATTTAATGACATTGGGCTTGGCCCGAAATGTCATTAGAAGGCCTGACTTAATGGTCCATGATCCCTACTGTAGCCTATAAATATTCTCATTCTCCTAAAGCTAGGGTTAACAAAAAAAAAACAAAATCACATCCTAGGGTTTGAGAGAGGCATCTGTTTTTCTCAAGGAGCCAACTAGAGTTTTGGAATTTCGGAGCTTTGGGGGAGGTACACCTTGGGAGATCGAAGCCCACACTTCGTCCAAGGAGAATCAGGGAATACAGTAGAAGACGTGGATTTGAATAACTTGTGCCGTACCGATTAAGGTTACTGTTCTATTCGTACTCTTTTAATTAATATCATAAAACGCAGGGCCAAGATATCCAACAATTGGTATCAAGAGCCTGGTTCTAGGTTCTGCATTTTATCATATGTTGTAATAACCCCAATTTTTGGAAATTTTTGAAACCCTTATGAATAGTGATTTTGCAGACTATGCTGAATGAGAAAACTTTTCATGCCACACTATGTAGGGGTTCTGATATGGATATTCTGAGATTTTATTAGTACTTTATATGGGATATAAGTGTATGTAAAGATCGTCAGAATCCAAATCCGAACACTTTGATTTTTCCCGGAAATCCACTAGATACGGAGAGAATTGAGTATAAGGTAACAGGATAAAAAGGATTTAAATTAAAGGATTATAATAAAGGATCATAAAAAGGAATATAATGTATTGAGAAAGGTTAAGGGAACCTAAGTAATAAGATCCCGGGTATGATCCTTCAAACGATAAACGAGAACGAAAGTTAAGCGAACCGTATAACAGATCAGCGGTCATTAGGCAAACAATTAGGAAGTTAATCAAAGGGATTAGAGAGAGTGATGTCACCCAACCAATGAGAAGAGGACAAGGAGGGAAGGATGACATCACCACATGACATGGGCATGATATGGGAAGGAAGGAGATGTGGTGGCTTTTTAACCACACAAAATCAAGGGCAACAAGGTAATTAACTAAATCAAACACAAAACCAATCAACCAAGCCAAGCAAATCACTTTGATCAAAATCAAAAATCAAGAAACCAAGGCATTGTTCTTCATGCTCTCGGCTTTTTAACATTTTAAAGGCAAGGAATTTCAAAATCAAAGATCCAAGCTTCCTAAATTGGTGAGTTAATTCCCTAATCATCCTTATGCTTAGTTAGGGCTATATCATGAGTTTAAGCCATCAATTTCTTCTCAATCTTCTTCATTTAATCAAAGAAGAAGACAATGAATAGTGTTTTCAAGTTTTTAACTTGAAATTTTTCTTGATTTCCTTGAAGATCCAAGCATTCCTAAGACTTCTCAAAGCTTCTTAAGGCTTCCTAGCTCCTCCCACCACTTCAAGGAAGGTATATCATCTCCAAACCCTAGATTCCTATGTATTATAAGATGATTTTGATTAGTAGGGTGATATTGTAGCTTGATGTTTGTGATTTAGAGTTTGGGATTGAAATGGTATTGAATCGGATTGGTAAATCTTGTTGTTTTGGTTAAAAGAATGTAGTATAGTTAAATTCAAGCTTAGGCATAAGCATGAATGTTAAAATTGAATTGGTTGGGGTTGTTATGATGTGATAAGGATGGATGTTGGTTGTATGTTGGATTGAGGTTGAATTGGGTTGGTTTTGAATGGTTTTAAAATGGGAAATCGCGTAAACATAGCCGTCGTAACGTCCGATTTTTTTAGACTGTTTTTGTGCATAACATTAGGACCCGAGAACCCCCTGCTAGATTATGACCAATGCCATGTTTAGATAGTTCGTGTTACGGGCTTCATTTTGATATGTAGTTCGTTCGATTCCGATGCACGGTTTAGGGGAAACGACCGTTTCAAGTAACGGCGTTTCGCGAACGAAACTTTTCCCCTCGCCTTACTTTGAAACATAGGTTAAAGACCAAAAAGGGTTAATTAAGGTATGAAACATTTATGGTAAGTGTGTTAGGAAGTTGGTAAGACACTCGCGAAGGAATCGCCTTAAAACTCGTAAAGGTTAAATTATTAAAAATGGTGGAGCCGAGGGTACTCGAGTGACTTAAGTGAATCAGTAAGCGCAAAATAAGCGTTAGAGTCTAAGTTAGTTAAAGTATAGATTTACAAGTGACTTTGGTTTAATTCCAACTTACTTGTTGTTTATAGGTTACCAAACTCGTCCCGAGCCTTTTATCACCCCAAGTCGCTCAGGCAAGTTTTCTACCCGTTATAACTGTTGTTGTGATATATATATGTATATGCATTATCTTGCGATAAATGCATATTTGTTATAGCAAATTCTTGCGATATATCATAGCATGTTATATGGTACATATGCATGCCTGTTTCGTATTCTTTCCATATATATCTGATTGGTTCAGTTGATAATACCTATGCTAGAGGATAGCGGTAACTTGCATATACCTTTAGTATAGGGACCCAAAAGGTGAAAACATTTTCTAAAAAACCGGGAGCCGAGGATCCCGAGTAGATTTTGTATATATGTATATATATACATATATATTTATATATATATATGGTTATAGTTTTCAAAACTATTAATCGAATAAGGTTTATTCGATAACTTTATTTTATTTAATGAATATTTTTATGAATATTAATTCGAGGGCTTATGACTCAGTTTATATTATTTAATGAATATTATTTGAATATTCATTTGAGGATCTATGACTCTGATTATTTGCTGAGATATGTTCTTTATTTTATTAAAGAATAAGGTGTCGATAATCAAACTTATCTTTGATTATTCAAATAAAGATAGTACTTTCGTATAAGTATATCTTTGGTTATTTAATATCCATTTCAAGTATAAGTTTTAATACTTCTACTTCGATTATTTTTATAAAGATTATTCTTTATGGGAATATTATTTAAATAATAATATTCAGACATTTTCTAAATATACTGGGGACTGATTTACTTCATTAAATCAGCTTTACTCCAAACACTCTTTAAAGTGTTTTCGAGTCTTCAAAATGATTTTTAAAAGTTAGAGCGGATCCCAAAACTCATTTTTATATTTAAGATCTTCCTTTTTAAGGGGATTTAAATACTCGCTCAAAACCTGAGGGATCCGGCTCTGTGGTGTATTTTATATTCGCAATAAGGTTGCAGTTTTGGTAAATGAATTGATTACTTACCCAACGTTCGGGAAGTAAGTCCATCTATTGAGTCGGCATAAGCAACATGGGCTCAGTGGGCGTCCATGATAGTGTAAGTGGCTCAGTGGGAGTCCATCAAATGCATAAGTGGCTGAGTGACAGTCCAGCATAAGGTCCTATTACGACCAGGGTGATGACCAGTGGGGAATTCGTCCATCTACTAGTAGAAAAGGTTACTTATTGGTATCTTTGCCTGATCAACAAGATATCAGGTTTATGCCAAAATTCCTTCCTTTCCAAATTTATTGGATATTGCAATTCTGTTCATACTTTACATGACAGAGGTTTTCAGGAAATGTATATATATAGGTGTATATATATGTCGGGACTTAATGAAGTATCTCGTAACTTCATTATTTATAATGATATTCAAAGATTGAATCTATTCAAATCTTGTCGTGTAGTCTCATCTATGTGATGAACTTTTGAAACTGATTATAACTTGAACGGTGATAGTTCAAGTAGTATTTGGGAAAGATATAAGTATATTGGGGTATCTTGTAACTTCATCTTTTAAACTTATATCTAATTAATAAATGTCTTATGAATGACAAAGATTTTCAGAAAAACGTTGAGACAAGGTTAGATATATGAGGTCACCTTGCAACGATATTTTTTATACAGTTATACACTAGGACTTGTGTATATTATGCATGGAAGAGAACTTCCAATATTTTGAAAAGTATATATGTATATATATATACTGAATATTTTGCGACTTCATCGCATTAAGATATCAACTTGGCTCATTTCTTTTGACTAAGACTTTCATGAGTACTATGAGAAGGCTCATATTGTTAATCATTATACATATTATTTTGGTGGGCTTGCTGCTCACCCTTGCTTTCTTCTTTCATCACACAACAACAGATAGAAAAGATGAACATGACCAAGCTCCCGATTCGTAAGCGATTAGAAGACGTTCCGCAGTTTTCTAGAAGCATTGATACCGCCGTAGCTGAGGTAGGAACTACCAATAGGCTAGGCTTTCAACTTTTGATGTACCAGATTTATGTATATTTATGAATTGTAATAATGGCAAAGAAATGTAAATTTATTCAGAAAACCTTTTAAGGTGTATGGGCAGATAATTGTGGAATAAAAAAAATGACTTGTGGTTATTTTTGGATGTTCATCTCTGAGACTATAACGTGTGGTGTGTGTGTTGTGGGGTCACAGTACAGAGTAGTTGAGTAATTATTAAGATTGGGTGTTATTAAGGGAAATGGAACTCGTGACAACCCGGATCCCCGACCCCGGATTTGGGGGTGTTACATATGTTGTCCATGTCATGATTATATATGCATGTATATAGTGGTATGCTTGTATTGATTCTGTGATGCAGGTTATTATTCACTATTATGGCCATGTTTTAATTATGTGTTTGGATCCCACATGGTTTAATCGTGGTTATTTTGTTATGATTGGATTCCACGCGATTTATCGTGGTTTTGTTGTAAATCACGAGGGTTGATCGTGAAAGTTTTGTTTTTTCCTATTCTGATCTTGTAATCTTATAATCTTGTAAATCAATTTGTAATTGTTTTAGATTATGATCTGATATAATAGAATAGGCTGGTTCATCTGTATCATTTTGTATGTAATTGTTTGATCAACGGGGCTGCAAGAAACAAAGATTTTCCGCTGCTGCATTCTGTTTTCGGGGTGCTTCGTTGTTTTGGCTGCAGATTTTGCATACGATGTCCAATTTGGGCGTACGATACCTTTTCGGAAATGGCAAAACGAGACGATCAGTTATTAAAGGGTCGAAAGACCATTGACCCATTATTTCAAGGCGTTTTGAGGCTGTCTAGGCCTCCAACCGGGCTCTGAAGATTTCCAGAATTTTTCGAAGGATGAATTCGAAGCTATTTTTCTGGGGCCATAATAGTGAATGTGTTTTATTATGTTTTACATAATTTCTATTTCTCTTGATTATTGCTACTATATGTTTCTTGTCTGTGTTGTTATGCCATGTGATACTAACCCTTAGCATGCTAGAATGACATGGACATAGGGATATTTTTATTAATGCTTTAATCATGATAGTATGCTGCTATGTTATGTGTTCTTTGTGTTGTTATAATACATCTGGACTTCGAAGAAATAACATAGGACGATGCATCTAGATTAAAATCCTCAAAGTAAATACTAAGTGGGAGAGGGAATTAATATGAAATTAAATCCCATGGTCTCCATTATTATTTGTATGTAATTTAACATAAAAACGAATATAAATTATATATACATCACCCATCGTGGCATGTAATTTATGGTATCTAGAATGTTATAGAAAATACTAGAACAAACTTCTTAAATTAATAAGTTTTAAAAACAAGGAATAAATACGAATTTTCTTTATTTCTGATAAGGGGCGATTTTGTCAAAAATGGGTTCATCAAACTTGTAAGGCTGTGGGTATTAAGTGAGATCGATGTGACTCCTCCACTACCTGGAAATCAAACCATTGATGAATATTTAATTGAAGTATTCTATTCAAGGAAAAATTACGAATATTGGAAGGTATACATGCCACCCATCGTGACGTACCAAGTTCCATAGATTTCGAATAATTTAAGATTTGATGATGGTATACACTTAGCTATGAAAAATAATATAGACCACCCTAACGTGGCATATTGTTTAGTAATAGGACCGAAGTAATATTTAAACAAATTTAGGTGGTATACATGTCACACATCGTGGCGTACCAGAAACTTATGGTGTTTAGATGTTAGTGCGTTTAATTTTAATAATTGTTAGAGGAATCAATAGGTCTTAATATTTAATGCACCCTTTTTTATGTGTAATGTGATGTTTTTTTTATGCATGGTTCTCAGTATAAAATGGGCTTTAATCCACTATTCACCATGCTTAAGGATAACAAACTTACCGGACCTAACTATATTGAATGGAAACGAAATTTGGACATTGTGTTGACTGCTGAGGAGTACAAGTTTTGCACTTATGAACCCAAGCCTGATCAGCCTGCTACTGATGCTCCTAAAGATGAGAAAGAGTATTATAAGTGGTGGATTAAGGCTGATGAGATATCACGATATTATATTCTGGCAGCAATATCGGGTGTTTTGCAGCATCAACATCAGTCTATGGCCACTGCTTCAGATATGCTCTTTAATCTAAAGAACTTTTTGGAGATCAGAATAGGGCTGCTAGGTAAGTAGCCATGAAGGCTTTAATGAACACTCAGATGGCTGAAGGAACACCTGTAAGGGATCATGTTCTCAAGATGATGTCACATCTGAATGAGATAGAGATCCTTGGTGCTAAACTTGACGGGGAAACCCAGATTGACATTATCTTTATGAGCTTGTCCAAGAGTTTTGAGCAGTTCCTCTTGAATTACAACATGAACAAGAGGCAGTATAGTCTCGCGGAATTGTTGACAGAACTTCAGGCAGCTGAAGGATTATTTCGGCAGAGTGTTCAAGTGAATGTGGTTGAGAAAGGTTCTTCCTCTAAGCCGAAAGATATCAAGAAAAAGAAAAAGGCTCAGACACAGAAAGCTGTGAAGGCAGTGGGAGTTCAAGGTGGTGTGAAAAAGCCTAAGGGAAAGTGCTTCAGGTGCAAACAGTCAGGTCACTGGAAACATGATTGTCCTCTTCCTAAGAAGACAAACAATACTGGTATGTCTTTTTCTCTAGTTACAGAAACATTTATAGCGGCTATATCTACGAGCACTTGGTGTGTAGATACATGAGCCACTGATCATGTTTGTAATTCTATGCAGGGGTTCCAGCTATCCAGAATGCTTAGAGATGGTGAGATATATGTGTTCATGGGAGATACTACGAAAGTAGTAGTAGTTGCAGTAGGAGTTATTCATTTATCTTTTGGTTCTGATAGGATTTTGGTTTTGAATAATTGTCTTTATGTACCTTCTTTTAGAAGGAATTTAATTTCGGTTTCTAAACTTGCTTTGGATGGTTATAATGTTTGTTTGGATCTTAATGTTTCTATTATGATGAATAAATGAATTATATGTTCTGGTACATTGCAAGATAATTGAAAATATAATTAATCCTAGTCAACCTGCACTGCAATTGCAATATAGGGAATTGAACAACACATCTTCTAACTCTACTAAAATAAAGGAACCTTCTATTTTGAACCAAACATATCTTTGGCACTTGAGATTAGGTCATATTAACTTGAGGAAGATTCAAAGACTAGTAGTAGACGAACCTTTAAGCTCATTGGCAGTGGAGCCTTGATTCATACATTAAGTAATTTATTTTAAATTACGAATTTATGTATTGGGCAATGACATTATATACAGAGTGGAATATTAACTATAAAAGGAAACCGTGTCCGAAAAATATATTCGGGTGATGATGTCCTCTTGAATGCTCATAAAGATAATTATGCTTTAGTCCTGCATGCAGATTTGTTCTTGCATAATTATAAGGTTGAGTGGATGATCAAGGATAAAAGATATTGATTAAATTAATTATCAGAAATTAATTTAATTAATGGACATGCGATATCTTAAACATGGGGAATTTATAAGCAATTAATATGGGAGCCGAATTAAATAATTAATTTACGGAATTAGGAAAGGTAGTGCAAATATTAATTCTTAAGTGGATTGAATTAATATTTAATGACATTGGGCTTGGGGCAGAATGTCATTAGAAGGCCTGACCTAATGGTCCATGATCCCTACTGTAGCCTATAAATATTCTCATTCTCCTAAAGCTAGGGTTACCACACAAAAAAAACGAAATTAAATCCTAGGGTTTGAGAGAGGCAGCCGTTTTCTCAAGGAGCCAGCTAGGGTTTTAGAATTTCGGAGCTTTGGGAGAGGTACACCTTGGGAGATCGAAGCCCACACTTCGTCAAAGGGGAATCAGGGAATACAGTAGAAGACGTGGATTTGAATCGCTTGCGCCGTAGCGATTAAGGTTAATGTTCTATTCGTACTCTTTTAATTAATATCATAAAATGCAGGGCCAAGATTCGATAGATCCAATATTTAGATCCAAAGTGATACGACTCGAACTTTTTTTAATAGCTGATATTTCAAATAAAATAATTGGCATTGTTTTTCCTAGTATGGCTTGTACCATATCGTTATTCTGAACATCTAGATATTTTATAAATTTTCTTGTTTCACGAAAAATAACTTTTTCGGGCTACTTCAGGTGTCAAAAGCCCCACAAAAATCATATTTTTATTTTTACAAAATTATGGGACTTTCAATTATCCCATTTCTTTGTATTTTTAAATGATATACAATTTTTTGGGAAATTTTGGCATATATATTGTATATATTTAATATTTAAAAATTAGATATTAATACTCAAAAATTATAAAAATTAGGGGCCAATTAATTTTAATAGATGTATAATTAGGGCCTTAATTTTATTTAGGAGTATTATTTTTACTACTATAAATACCCTAATTTTTAATTAATTATATATAATTAATTATTAAAAATACAGAAAAATACAAAATTCTCTGTAAACCGGGTCGGGTTTTCCAGAATTGGGTCGTAGAATCAATCGGTGATTTTGATCAACTTCCGGAATCAAATCTATTGATTTGAGTACTCAAAACGATACACTTGATCTGTTGTTTCGATTTCTGATATCAATTTCATATTTTGATTCGTTAATTTTCAATTTTAAATTCTAGGGTTTATGTTCGAATTAGGGCTTTTTGATTCTAGGGTTATTTGATTGATTTGATGATTGGAATAACTTTGTATGATGATTTGCAGTCGATTTATGCTAATTAATTTAAGAAACGATTCCTCGATACTGAAGTTCGATTATTAGGGTTTATGTGAATTTTTGATTTGAACGTTTTTGATTTTGAATGATATGAGATTAGTTAGGTGTTAGGGCTTTGATTGTATGTTGAATAAGTTTTGATTTGAGCTATTAAAATCAAAGTTTCATGTAGAAACAAAGAAAATCGATAGTTGGCTGGAAAATCTTGAGCTTTGATCGGAAATGGAGTTCCAGGGGTTATTCAGGGAAGTTGTGGCCGGAGTTGAGTTGCTGTGTTGATTTGGAATTTAACCCAGCTCAAAAACGAACCAAACAGTTACGTTTTTGGACTGAAAATGGGTAATCGGAATCCTGGCCGGTCGCCGGATTCTGGGAATTTTCCAGTCATGTTCTTCATGACCCGGATTTGACCCGTTTGACACGTTCATTTGACCCGCTTTTGATCTATTTTGTTAGAAATTCTTTTTATGAAAAATGTTTCTGAAATTTTATTTTATTTTTTATTAATTATAAAAATCAGTTTTATTTATTTAATAAAATGATTAATTAATTGATTTAATTAATTGATTTATTTTATAATAATTCTGAAATATTTTCTAAAATTCGAGATTAATTATTATTAATTAATTTTAACTTAAATATTAAATATTTATTAATTATTATTTATTTAAAATAGATTAATTATTTTGATTATTAATCAATTTATTTTCACTAAATCATAATAAATTCAATTTAATTCCAAAAATTATGGAAAAATTATTTTTAATTCTGATTTCTCCTAAATAATTATTTAAAAATATTTTTGAGGTTCAATTATTTTGAATAATTAATTAAATTGAATAATAAATTGATTTATTCTTATTTATTGAACAATAATTGAACCGTTTATCCAATTTAAACAAAACGAAAGCCCTTCAACTCCGAAAAATGATATGTTTTCAATAAAAAAGTTTTAAATCCTAATTTCTTTTGGAAGCGAGTCGCTTTCAATAATTATTTACTTATAGACCCTATTACTTATAGAGACACGTCCAATAAATTTCGAAAATTAGGAAACGAGCCAGATATTGTTCGATAATGCAAATAGAGATCCTATTTCGGCAGGAACGAGTATTGAGGAATAAGTTTGTATCTTTAGTACGAGTTTTATGGAGAAGCCTTATGGTTGAAGAGTCAACCTGGGAAATTGAGAGTGAAATCTTAGAAAAGTATCCCCATTTAATGGCAAATTGGTGTAAACCAATTGATGAGTATTGCAAGATCAATGTGAAGGGCATCTTCAACAGGTCTGCAATGAAATCATCTATAGGTTGTGTGTTAAGGGATAGTAGTGGTGAATGGGTCTCTAGATGTGGGGGGATGATAGGCCTTGTTGTGCCTCTGCATGCACAGTTGTGGGGGATTTACTATGGTCTTAAGCATGCTTGGGAGCATAACATCACCACTGTGACTCTTGAGTGTGATTCTGCTGAGGCTGTTGCTTTAGTTTTGGAGAATGATCCCAATTACTCAATGACTTATTTGCTGGAGCTCATCAATAACCTCATGCAAGAAGAATGGGATGATGTCCAGTTGGAGGAGATCAGTGAAGGAGCAAATCAGGCAGCCCTATCCTTGGCTAGTTACTGCCAGGATGGTGAAGGGGGTATAGAGATTTTCAAAGTATCACCAATTGCAGTTAGGGCCATTGAGGAAGAGGAGATGTAGGGATAATTCTGTTCTTGCTTTTGGTGTTCTTCTATATGTTTCTTTTATTTCTTTGCAAATCATGTTGCTTAAGTTTGTATGGTCTTGTCATGTTGCTTATGTTATCATCATTGATGATTATATTGTCATCACTGCTTTATCTATGTATTTGCTTTATCTAAGTGTGCTTAACAACAAAATGCTATGGTGATCAAGAAAATGCAAAGATCAAGAATTTACAAAACAATAAATTTCATTCATTCATTATTCCAGCAAATACTACATTAACCACAATGAACCACAATAAACATAACTAAAGCAAGAAACTACATTTCTTGTCCTAAATCACTAACACACAAGTAAACAAACACCAAGCACATTACAACCATAAAGAAGCTACATTTAAAGTAATTCTTGTTCTTCTTCGACTTCATCATCTGCACTTCTTGAGCCACACGCAATTTTTCAATTTCATTTTCATTAGCTTCAATTCGCCTTAACAAACCACCAATGTCAGCTACACTACGACCGCACAACGATGGATCAATCCATCAAAAATAGTTACACCCATTTCTCCCATAAACACAATCAATAAATCTTCTTCCTGCATTCTTTTTAGTCCTTGCAGTGCGTTGAGCTCATGCTTCATCATAATCACATATTTCAGCCATCAATTGGAAAATAGAGTAAAAAGAAAGTGACCTCTACAAATTAAGGTTTATAGAAATCGGGTTGGAAATGATATAACCCGAATATATGTATTCAAACATGATAAATTACAAATAGGTTTCTGTAGTTTCCATTTTGGTCCTCACGGAGTTAACAATGCGCTAAAGGTAATACACACTTTGCAGAACTTTGCAAATTGGAGGTACAGGTTTTACATTGTTTGAATTTGAGGTACACACAATACAGAAGTTTGAAAATACAGGTACACACTTTGTGTTTTACTCATAAATTAATAAGAAGTCTCTTATCAAAAATCACTCATACGTACAACCTATAAGCTTATTTGGAGATAATGAAAATTACACCTATTTAAATGGAAAACCATGGAAGGGTGATAGAACTCTTATGATTTCAAATGATGCACGATTTGTTACGTGTTGATTCTCAATGATCAAAAGAAAGCACAGTTAGTTGAAGTTCTGAGAAAAGCTGAAGATAAGCTGGTAAAAGATTTTGTTAAGAATCATTATGGATTCAGATTGATCCAGTGATGTTGGTAAAGCTACAAGGACTATAAGTTGTAGTTAATAGTCTTATTAAACTCTCATTGCATTTAAACTTAAATGTTTTTGACATCATCAAATCTATTAACTTGTATATTTTTGCACAATTTACAAGTTGGGGGAGATTGTTAGATATATTTGAGATGTCATGTCTAACATGTTTCATGTTTAGTTTTCAGATCTTAACAAACAGGAAATATCAGTACTTACTGGAATCAGTACTTACTGGAAGTCAGAACTTAAGGATATCAGAACTTAGGTTATCAGAAGATAAATATCAGAAGATAGGTATCAGAACTTAAGTACGGGAGGACTTACAATTAAGGAAAGAAGCTGATTTACATGATAGAAGATCGAGACTAAAACAAAAGAAGATATGCATGGAAAAAGTTAGAGGATAAGAAGACTTGTATAAGATATCTGATTGATATATTTTAGGAGACAAAATTATATTTCATATCAGATAGAAGTTATCTTGTAACTATGTACTATATAAACACAGACATAGGTTTACACTATATGTGTTATCATTATCGAGATAAATTATTCATTGTAACCTAGCAGCTCTCGTGATATTTGTTCATCACTGAGAGAGAACAGTTCCATTATAATAGAGTTTATTATATTGAATATATTTGTTTACTGTTACTTGTGTTCGAAATCGATTTGATTGTATTAAACACTTTATTCAACCCCCTTTTACAGTGTTGTGTGACCTAACAGGTGGTATGCATTTTATTTATTAATTTACTATATATTTTAATTAATATATTCTAATTCACTTAGCCGCCCATGAGTCAACAAGTGACTAGTATTTTATTTTAATATTTTTATGCAGTCACTTAGTGAAGAGCAGAGTGGGAGAGTGAGGCAACGAAAGTATCCTCATCGAACATCAAGGAAAAGATATATTGGCGTTCAAGAGGATGAAGTATGATTTTCATTTATTCTTGTAATTTCTTGTAGCTTTCTTTTTGGTTGAATATTTGTCAATGTTTGTTTAATTTCTGATTAATTATTTTTAATAGGTAAAAGCAGGGCGGCTGTGTAACACCCCCAGATCCGGGGTCGGGAATTCGGGTCGTCACGGTCTTTCTTTCCATAAATATCACTTAACTTAATTAAAATAAATAACCTCATGCTGTGACCCCACAATAACACACACCACTACACGTTATAGTCTTACAGATGAAATTGAAATAAGTACAAGTCCTTGAATCCATAAATTAAAAGTTATTACAACCCAAAATGATTACTTAATAAGTTTACAGTTAATTACCATTATCTACCATAAGTTATAATTATACATAATTGATTCCTAAAAGTAGAATGCCTGATCTACGGATAGATCTACCTCTGCAGCTATAGCAGCTATGATATCAACGGGAAGACGCATGACGCTTCCCACGCTCTTGCGCTGGGTCTGCTTGAGTCTGGCCATCCTTCCTAACTGTTGTTGTGTGATGAAGAAATGAAGCAAGAGTGAGCATTACAGCTCGCAAGATAATATATAGTGTAATCAATAATGCAAGTATCTAAATAGATAACTTACTGGAAAACTTTATCAAGTGTAAGATAATTACTTACTGGATATAAGCTTAAAGGAAGATGAAGTTACCAAATACTTCACTATACTTATATCATTTTAGAAAACTACTTGAACTACCACTATTCAAAGTAAAATAAGTTTTTGAAGTTCGTCACATAGGTGAGACTAGAAGATAAGACTTGAGTAGGTTCAATCTTTGAATTATCATTTGAAAGAAATGAAGTTATGAGATACTTCAATAAGTATCGATATATATACCCATATATATCTCTCTTACATTTCCTGAAAACCTCTGTCATGTAAAGTATGAACAGAGTTGTAATATCCAATGAATTTGGAAAGAAGAGAAATTTGGCATAAACCCGATATCTCGCTGATCAGGCAAAGATACCCATTAAGTAACATTTTCTACTGTAGATGGATGAATTCCTTGCTGGTCATCACCCTGTCCGCATTAGGAGCTCATGTTAGACCATTACCCGGCCACTCACGTGTGGATGGACTGTCACCCAGCCTCTTACACCTTCATAGACCGTACCCCGGCCTGTCGCTTATGCCGACTCAATTAGATGGACTTACTTCCCGAACATTGGGCAAGTAACCAAATTTTTTTCTCAAAACAGCAACCTCGTTGTTAATATAAAATATACCACAGAGCCGAATCCCTTAGATTTTTGAGCGAGTATTTAAGTCCCCTTCAAAAGGAAGATCTTAAACTTTGAAAGTGAGTTTTGGGATCCGCTCTAACTTTTGAAATCATTTTGAAGGCTCAAAAATATTTTAAAGAATGTTTAGAGTAATGATGATTTAATAAAATAAATCAGTCCCGATATATTAGAAAATATTTGAATATTATTATTTAAATTATATTCCCCTAACGATAATCTTTATAAAAATAATTGAAGTAGAAGTTTTAAAACTTATACTTGAAATGAATAATAAATAACAAAAGATATACTTATACGAAAGTACGATCTTTATTTGAATAATCGAAAATAAGTTTGTTTATTATTCAAATCTATCGGATATACCTTATCCGATTAATAGTTATAGGAAACTATATAAATATATATATATAAAACTTCTCTGTCTTACGAGTAAGTCGTGTTAAAGGGGCTGCGATCTTCGCAAAATCCTGTACAAATCTACGATAGTAGCCGGCCAATCCTATGAAACTCCTTACCTCAGTGGGTGTGGTTGGCCTTTTCCAATTTGAGACCGCCTCTATCTTGGAGGGGTCGACCAATACTCCTTCCTTATTGATCACATGTCCTAAAAACTGTACTTCATTCCTCCAGAATTCACACTTCGAGAATTTGGCAAATAACTGTTCTTTTCTGAGTATTCCTAGATCTATCCTCAAATGCTCTACATGTTCTACCTCGGTCCTTGAGTATATTAAAATATCATCGATAAAAACTATCATACACTTGTCCACGTACTTCTTGAATACTCTATTCATTAAATCCATGAAAGCCGTTGGGGCATTGGTTAATAATCCAAAGGACATTACCAAGAACTCATAGTGCCCATACCTGGTACGGAACACAGTCTTTGGAATATCTTCGGGTTTAATCTTTAGTTGGTGATATCTAGTTCTCAGGTCAATCTTGGAAAAGTAGACAGCATCCTTTAGCTGGTCGAACAGATCATCTATTCTGGGTAACGGGTACATGTTCTTTATGGTTAGCTTGTTCAACTCTCGGTAGTCGATGCACAGCCTCATGCTCCCATCTTTCTTCTTAACAAATAATATTGGTGCTCCCCATGAAGACATACTAGATCTTATCATACCCTTATCCAAAAGTTCTTGTAATTGGGTAGCCAGTTCCTTCATTTCTAATGGGGCTAACCGGTATGGTGCCTTTGAAACTGGCGCCGTCCCGGGGGCCAACTCAATAGCAAATTCAATCACTCTATCGGGCGGTAGTTTCGAAAGGTCTTGTGGGAATACATCTTCAAATTCGTTGACTATCGGAATGTCTTGTAAGTTGGGCACCTCCTTCTACGTATCCACCACATAGGCTAGATAAGCCTCATTTCCTTTTCGTAACATCTTATTGGCCTGGGCCATGGTAAAAAATTTCCGCGTCTGCCTCTTCCCCCTAAATATGACTCCTTTCTTCCCTAGGATATTTAACTTAACTTTGTTCCCCTTACAGTCTATCTGAGCATCATTGCTAGATAGCCAGTCCATTCCCAAAATTACATCAAATTCCCCTAATTTAAAAGGAATTAGATCAATACTAAAAGATTGTTCCCCTATACCTAACTCACAGGCGGGGTGAATCTTGTTAATAGGGATAACTTTATGGTTGGCTATTTCTAATTGTAAGGGTTCTAACAAGGGTTCAGCCTTAAGTCTTAATTTAAGCGCAAAGTCCCTCGATATAAAAGATTTAGTTGCTCTCGAATCAAATAAAACATTTGCACTGACTGAATTTAGAGAAAGGGTACCTGCTATCACATCTGAGTCTTTCATAGCATCTTGAACTGTCATGTTGAAAGTCCTCGCAGTAGGTGGCTTATTAGAAGCAGCCTACTTGCTCTTAAGGCTGCTGGTTTGTTCCCTGGGCATTCCCTCCTCATGTGGCCTGGTCTCCCACACTGATAACAGATGGTGATCGGGCTGAAAATAGGGGGTTGCGAAGTACACTTGTTAGAATAGTGACCCTCTCGACCACACTTAAAGCAGGTTACTGGCTTCCCTTTACATTCCCCGGAATGCATCCTTCCACAAGTGTTATAGGCTGACAATGGGGGTCAAGACTTATTGGAATAAGACATTCCTGACTTCTGGCCGTTCTGGCTCACATTCACACTTACGGGCCGCTTAAACCTAGTATTCCTTCCCGGTAGGGACACTGCTCCTCGATTAAATCTAGTTGGGAAGCTCCCTCCTGCGAAACCTCCGCCCATGCTCATACTTTTCCTCTTTATTCCTTTCTTCTCTCTTTCCTTCTGCATCTGTTCACTTTCGGCTTCTGTAATTGTTGCCTTCTGCACCAGAGTGGCATAATCTGTAAACTCAAGGATTGCCACCCTATTCTGAATCCATGGTTTCAGTCCCTGCCGAAACCTCCTAACTTTCTTTTCCTCGGTGTTCACAAACTCTGGCACAAACCTTGATAACTCAGTAAATTTTGCTTCGTACTCTGCTACAGATAAGTTATTCTGCTTTAGCTCCAAGAACTTGAGCTCCATCTGGTTCTCCATAAACCTCGAGAAATATTTTCCCAAAAACAACTGACTGAACCTCTCCCAGGTTATGATAGCATCTGTCTCCATATTTTTCTTGGCCTCCCACCAGTAGTTGGCCTCTCCCTTCAGAAGGTAGTTAGTAAATATAGTCTTCTGTTCCTCATCGGTACTCAGAATCTCAAAGGATTTCTCCATTTCCTTTAGCCATGCCCTTGCCTCAACTGGGCCGGCTGATCCGTGGAACTCAGGGGGCTTAAGGGACTTAAAAGTCCTGAAAGAGTTTGCCACAACATTGTTATTTCCTTAAGGGGGTGGCTTTGGTTGATGTTCCAAGTTCTGCCTTAGTAGTTGCATGTACTGCCCCATGGGATCCATGCCTGGGTTTGGTACTTATTGCTTAACCTCAGCTTCTCCTTCTTCAGCCTCCAACTCAAATCTTTTAACATCAAATGTTTCCTCCTCCTCTTCATACTGGGAGTCATCCTGTTCAACATAATCCTCATCTTCCTCTTCACTGTATTCTTGGTTTCTACCATCCTGGTTATGGCTTCCCTGGTCCTCAAATCCAGGGTTCGCCCTAGTTCCGATCCTTCTTGGCGGCATGATACTGATAAATTTTGGAAAATTCAATGTTAGGTCACAGTCATATATAAGATTGTGCCCTGCATAATTTCTATAATGGGGAGAACGTATCTTACAATTCTATTATATTATGACAGTTCTAATCACAAGAAGTGCAGTAATAATTAAGTTAAAAACAGTGATCTCGTCACTAAGGAACTGAACTGAAAGGAAACAAATATATATATAATGCGAGAAATATATAGTTCGATCTGGTCAAAAGTACAACAGTGCTAGAGTCATCTGCCCAAAAGTGAAATATATGAGTCTATCTGTCTATTCAGAGAAAGGGATACTATATACAAGTCAACTATCCCGGAAAATTGGCTCTTACTATGGCCTCGACTAACTAGACGACTAGACTACCATATCACTGGTCCTGAATCAATCACCAGAGCGGGTCAACTCCCACACTCTCTCTATCGTATGACGTAAAATGTAATCAGCCTGCCTCTTGGATATCCTGCCATGTCTGTCTCCCTGAAGTGATCGGAGTCTCGCACGGGCCATAAGCTCTATCCCAGTCAGCTCTCTCCTCAGAGATCGGGGTATGGTAGCTCTAGCCTCATGAGATCGTGCACGCCTACCAGATCTCTCTGCATATAACTCTCTCCTAACCTCATCCAGCCGGGCCTCAGCAACAGCCACTCGAGTCCTCAGAACATCCTGAACATAACCGTGAGCTAACAAAGACTGCCTATGGGCAGGGTCGAGAGGTGGTGAATCCGGAGCCGCTGGGGGTGCCTCCTCGGTCTGCTTAGACTCGGGGGTATGGGTCTCAAAGCTGTCATCATAGGGGTTCCAAGATAGTGGTGGAGGGGTAGGAGCTCTGACCACGGGGAGTGAGTGTAGAGGGGTACCAGTATACTCCACTATAGCTCCGGCATGCTCCTCAGCTACTGGGACCTCATCCGGGTCCTCCGCATCTGTAATAGCAATAACCTCTATCTCTAACTCCTCGGAGGGGTCCTCCTCATCCATCTCATCCTCCTCCTGATCCTCAGCATCTAGCAGCGCCTCATCATGCTCACACTCGAACATCTCCGGGACCTCTATCTCATGCGCCTACACATTAAACGAGCTAAGTTACTATCATGATACTTATAAAAATTCCCGGAAGGGTTTTAACTGTTAGCGCTACTTTAAGTAGTCCGACCATTAACTTGGAAATAATTCTTATTATCTTTATGAGTTTATTATTATATCATCGCATCATCTCTGAGGTTTATAACGCTTAGCTCTGATACCATTTCTGTAACACCCCCAGATTCGGGGTCGGGAATCCGGGTCATCACGGTCTTTCTTTCCATAAATATCACTTAATTAAAATAAATAACCTCATGCTGTGACCCCACAATAACACACACCACAACACGTTATAGTCTCAAAGATAAAATTGAAATAAGTACAAGTCCTTGAATCCACAAATTAAAAGTTATTACAACCCAAAATGATTACTTAATAAGTTCACAGTTAATTGCCATTATCTGCCATAATTTATAATTATACATAATTGATTCCCAAAAGTAGAATGCCTGATCTACAGATAGATCTACCTCTGTAGCTATAGCAGCTATGATATCAACGGGAAGACGCGGGACACTTCCCACGCTCTTGCGCTGGGTCTGCTTGAGTCTGGCCATCCTTCCTAACTGTTGTTGTGTGATGAAAAAATGAAGCAAGAGTGAGCCTTACAGCTCGCAAGATAATATATAGTGTAATCAATAATGCAAGTATCTAAATAGATAACTTACTGGAAAACTTTATCAAGTGTAAGATAATTACTTACTGGATATAAGCTTAAAGGAAGATGAAGTTACCAAATACTTCACTATACTTATATCATTTTAGAAAACTACTTGAACTACCACTATTCAAAGTAAAATAAGTTTTTGAAGTTCGTCACATAGGTGAGACTACAAGATAAGACTTGAGTAGGTTCAATCTTTGAATTATCATTTGAAAGAAATGAAGTTACGAGATACTTCATTAAGTCCCGATATATATACCCATATATATCTCTCTTATATTTCCTGAAAACCTCTGTCATGTAAAGTATGAACAGAGTTGTAATATCCAATGAATTTGGAAAGAAGAGAAATTTGGCATAAACCCGATATCTCGCTGATAAGGCAAAGATACCCATTAAGTAACCTTTTCTACTATAGATGAATGAATTCCTCTCCGGTCATCACCCTGGCCATATTAGGACCTCGCGCTAGACCGTTACCCGACCAATCACACGTGGATGGACTGTCACCCAGCCTCTTACACCTTCATAAACCGTACCCCGGCCTGTCGCTTATGCCGACTCAATTAGATGGACTTACGTCCCGAATATTGGGCAAGTAATCAAATTGTTTTCTTAAAACAGCAACCTCGTTGCGAATATAAAATACACCACAGAGCCGGATCCCTTAGACTTTTGAGTGAGTATTCAAGTCCCCTTAAAAAGGAAGATCTTAAACTTTGAAAACGAGTTTTGGGATCCGCTCTAACTTTTGAAATCATTTTGAAGACTCGAAAATATTTTAAAGAATGTTTAGAGTAATGATGATTTAATAAAATAAATCAGTCCCGATATATTAGAAAATATCTGAATATTATTATTTAAATAATATTCCCCTAAAGATAATCTTTATAAAAATAATTGAAGTAGAAGTTTTAAAACTCATACTTGAAATGAATAATAAATAACAAAAGATATACTTATACGAAAGTACGATCTTAATTTGAATAATCGAAAATAAGTTTGATTATTATTCAAAACTATTGGATATACCTTATCCGATTAATAGTTATAGAAAACTATATATATATACATATATTATACTCGGGAACATCGACTCCCTGTTTAGAAAAATGTTCACCTTTGGGTCCCCTATACTAAGGGTAGACGTAACTACTGCTTATCTCTAGCATAGGTATTATGCAGTTATAATTAATTGAATTGATAACAAGGTATCAAGATTACGAAACAGGCATGCATATATGTCATATCAACATGCTCCAATATATCGCAGGATTTTCTAATAACAATCATGCACTTATCGCAAGATAATGCATATACATATATACATCACAACAACAGTTATACGGGTAGAAAACTTGCATGAGCGACTGGGGGTAGTAACAGGTCTGGGGTGAGTCTGGTAACCTATAAACAACATATAAGTTGGAATTAAACCACGGTCGCTTAAGAAACTAGTCTTTAACCAATTAGACCCTAACGTTCGCTTTTGCGTTTAACGATTCACATAAGTCGCTCAAGTACCCTCAGTTCCACCATTTTTAATATATCAACCGTTACGAATTTTAAGGCAACTCTTTCACGAATACTCTACCAACTGACCTATTAACCTTAAATAATTGTTTCATACTCCAAATAGTTATTTAAGGACCTTGACCAAGATTTCAAAGTAAGGTGAGGGGTAATGGTTCGTTCGCGAAACATCGTTACTTAAAATGGTCGTTTCTCCTAAACCGTACATCAGATTCAAGCGAATCACATATCAAAACGAAGCTTACGACACATTAAAGCTAAACATGGAAAAGTTACAGATTAGACAGTTAGCTCTCTATCCCGAAAACTAAGAACAAGAAGTTGTATGAAAACGGGCATTACGACGGCTATGTTTACGCGATTACCAAGTTTTAAACCACTCCAAACAACCACAATTCAACTCACAGCCAACAATATAACCAACCCTCATCCAAACCTTACTACATCAGTCCCAAACCTCAAGATTTTCCAATTCATTCAACCACAAACATGAACTACTAACTATACTTAAGTTTCATTAACTATAAACAAGATTCCATCTTCCAAATCACTACAAATCCAATCCAAACTTTAAACACCAAAGCATCATGCTTCTCATATACTATAACAATCAAAACCATTCCTAATACTCAAAGTAAAGTTAGGGTTTGAAGTTTTATACCTTCTTGAAGCTTCCTTACACAACACAAGAGCTTTGAATGCCTAAAGAACCTTGATCCTTGCTTGTATAACCTTAAACTTTCATAAAAAATCAAGAAAACTAAAGTTATTTCTTGAAAGTTACTATTCACCATCTTCTTCCTTGATTTTTGGAAGAGATTCATGAAGAATTGGAAGCTTAAACTCCTAGGATATGCTTATCTAATCATCAAGAAACTAAGGAATTTACCTTGGATTTGTTTATGAAGTGAAGCTTGAATTCTTGAAATTTTTCTTCCTTGGAATGAAGAAAGCCGAGAGAAATGTTCTTGGGAGGGTGTTTTTCTTTGTTGATTATGTTTGTGGTGGAAAATGGAAGTTGAATGAGATATTTGGGTGGTTAATTGGATGATTAAAGTGAGTGGAGTGTGATTAAGCATGACATCACCTTGGTGACTTCATCATTTGCCACTTGTCATTACTTGGTGGTGGAAGCATCTTTTATGCTAATCCTTGCTTAATTGCTTGATCATCATCCTTAATCCTTGCATTAATCTCTCTTGCATTACTTGTCGTTTAATTGTTTTACGACTTGTTTATCATTTGAGGGATCATATCCAGGATCTTATTACTTGGGTTCCCCTAAACCTTTCTCAATATTTTATATTCCTTTTACGATCCTCTCTTATAATACTTGAATTTAAATCTTTTTAATCATGGTACCTTATACTCAATTATTTCGGTATCTGGTGGATTTTCGGGAAAAATCAAAGTGTTCGAATTTGGATTCTAGCGATCTTTACATACACTTATATACCATATAGAGTATTAATAAGATCTCAGAATATCAATAAAAGAACTGCTACATAGTGTGGCATGAAAAGTTTTCTTATTCAGCATAATCAGCAAAATCAATATTCATAAGGTTTACAAAAAGTCCAAAATTTTTGGGATTATTACAGGCTGGATCCCGAAGTAGATCCTGATTGAGCAATTATATGGAAAATAGCACGTAGTCCCGATGACGGAGAAACTCTTGATCCAGAATTGGCAGGGAAATACTGCATTTTAAAGTATTTTATATCCGGTGCATTCTATGATTAATTATAATTTTGATGACATGATGAGTTAATGGAAAAGAAGCGTAAAGGCGAGTTCAAACCGCCTGGATGCGAGGATGTGCTAACTGTTGTATTGGAAACCCCTGAGCATTCAGGGAGGGTCAGGTGTGTAGGCAGTTTTATAAGCCCATCTACATATTTCAGTTTACCAAAATAGAATAGGAACCGGATTACGAAAGCTGAGTTGTTGGAGCGTGATCGAGAAAGGGATAAAGAGGTTCAGAAAGCTAAGGAAAGATATGAGAGAGCGGAGAAAAATTTCAACTCATAGCTTCTTGAGATGAAGGCGTGGATGAGTCCATCCAATATGTATTCACCATTGTTTTCGAACAAAGCTAGTTGTCCAGAGGATGAAGAAAAAGAACTTGATGGTGAAGAAAAAGAACACGATGGTGAAGAAAAAGAACATGATGATGAACAGAAAGAACATGCTGATGAAGAGAAGGGAAAGCTTAAACATAAACCAGCCTCTACAAGAAAGGGTTTTATTCCCGTACACTCTTCCCCACCACCAGGAGGAAAGGTAAAAATAACATTTTTTTAAACGGTTGCAAATTACAAAAGTTTCAAGATTAGTGTGTATCATAATTTCTTTCTTTTTTTGAATTTAGGATCTGAAAAAATGTGAGTTGGCAGTTGACAGTATTGACAACAAGGCGGCCTTTGGTATGGTTTTTTCTGATGGAGACATGAGTAAGTCTGTACATGGAGTGCCTCTTCAATCAAGCTATGTTTGTGTCTCGCTAGAAAGGGCTATTAAGGAAGATGCATTGGTTCCGGTGCCAATTGTTGGTGAAATTGAAACTGTGCGCCTAGCTGTTGGCTCGCTTTTAGCGTGGCCTGAAGACATGGTCATCCTCACATTCGGCGTTGAGGTATATATTTCCTTATTTATTTTGAATTTGAAATTTATGTACATAATTGAATATTGTATAGTTACTGCATTAACATGTGTAAGTTTTTGAAAAGTGTAAATAATTTAAATATTTGTAGAAAAAGAAAAAGTTACTGAAGACAAATGCATCGACGAACCAGTATCATCAAGTGCACTTGTCCATGAACAATGTGAAGCCAAGTAAAAATGTGCCTCGTCGCTTTATGTTATCGTATAAACACGCAGCGACAATTTTAAAAGAAACTGGAGACTCAATACAGATTCTGTGCGATGCTGAAGTGTTTGGAATTGAAAAGATAATTTTTTTACTCCATGAGAATGTGATGGAGTTGGTAGAGTTTGGCATGGTTGGCCATGCTGTAATTTCAACATACATGGAGTAAGTTTGTAGTTTCTTTTCTTTGAATTACAAGTTAAGAAGTTTTCGTATGTGTGTAATTACAAAATATTTATATATTTTTGTAGGGTTTTGCATGCGGAGATTCTTAAGGTGAATCAAATGGATTTGTATGCTTTTATCGATCCAGGAGCCACATACAAATTAAACAATGATTTTGAAGCTTATATCGTTACAAGGTTGAAAGAAGAGCCTTCTCGCTTATTTTTCATGCCTCATAATGAGAAGTAAGTCAAGCATATATAATAGATATATGCCTATACCTGTTTTTTAATTTTTCTTGTATTTTTATAATTTTTAACTTGGATGTTAATATTATAAAAACAGTTATCTCTGGATTTTGATCATCATTTGGGAAAGTGAAATATTCATTCTTAATCCATTGTCTCATCCGATAAGCTTCCCAGGACTTGAAGATGCATTGATATGGTATTTAGTTTTCTCTATGCAAATACATATCTATTAGTTTTTATTGAGTAGCAATATTTCATCCGTTGACACTACTAGCTATTAACTTTGTTTAACAGAGCAGTAAGGCTGTACAATGCTCAGACAGGACGTGTGTGCAAAAATGGCAAAGTTAAAAAATCTTGTAGTAAGAATTACGCACTTTAGTGTGGTATTTTCAGTTATATATATAGAAATGTAGTTAGATATTATCTACACTTGTAGTAATTTTTTTATATGGATATAGGGATCACCTAAGCAACCTTGTGGTCATGAATGTGGTTATGTAGTCATGCGCTACATGAATGATATCTTTCAAGACAAGGACATGAAATTCATAACTAGGGTAAGTTGTAATATTTTTGCGCCTGTATTTTGGTTACAATGTAATTTGGTTACAATCTGCACTCCAAGACTCAACCACCATAGTTGATTTATTTAGTTCTTTCTGCTTTGTGTACTATTCAGTGTGCCACCAAGAATCGGAAGACGTACACATCGGAGGAACTGGATGAAGTTCATTTCGAGACCCTTCAACATGTCCAGGAATTTGTGTAGTGACTTACTAGTACTAGACTTTTGACTTGACCAGTTTGAACCTGCACTTTTTATTTGGTAAATATTCTGGTTTGTAATAATATTGGTATTTTGGGATGTGGATGATATAAGGAGTACATGTCTATAGAGGTTTGCCTAAATATTTTGTTGGTTTGGTGTTGATCAGAGTTGGTCGGACTAGGATGATATAAGGGGTATATTTTGTTAATGCATTTGTGGGGGTTTATTTTGTCGGTTATCGAACATGTGGATGTTGATTGGTAATGGACTAGTTATTTTAAATGGAGAAATAACAATTTGACTTGGTTATTTTGTTGTTGTTGATGTTATTTTAGGTTTTGTATGATTTTGGTTTTTATATATATGCAGTGTTCTAGTTTAGTTTAGTAGATATATTGACATCAGTTGGATGTTAAAAACCGATGTAAATATTAATTTGACATGTACCATATACATCATTTGCACCAAATTAACCGATGTCAATTACAATCAATAACATCATTTTGTACTAATGTCTTATTGAGTGTTTTACATCAGGTAGAAACTGATGTGTATACCAGTAATAACAAGTAATAACAACAGTTTTGTTTTAAGAACTGATTTCTAGATTAAATTTATACATCGTTTCCATTGTAAAACTGATGTTAATAGGCGTAATATACATCATTTTTTCTAATTTACTAATGTAAATGTAAATTTAACCCTTGTGTATGACATGTTATGTAATAACCCCAATTTTTGGAAATTTTTGAAACCCTTATGAATAGTGATTTTGCAGATTATGCTGAATAAGAAAACCTTTCATGCTACACTATGTAGGGGTTCTGTTATTGATCTTCTGGGATATTATTATTACTCTATGTGGTATATAAGTGTATGTAAAGATCGTCAGAATCCAATTCCGAACACTTTGATTTTTCCCGGAAATCTACTAGATACGGAAAGAATTGAGTATAAGGTAACAGGATGAAAAGGATTTAAATTAAAGGATTATAAGAGAGGATCATAAAAGGAATATAATGTATTGAGAAAGGTTAAGGAAACCCAAGTAATAAGATCCCGGGTATGATCCCTCAAACGATAAACGAAAACGAAAGTTAAGCGAACTGTATAACAGATTAGCGGTCATTAGGCAAACAATTAGGAAGTTAATCAAGGAGGTTAGGGATGATGAGGTCATCCAACCAATAAGGAGAGGACAAGTAAGGGATGATGACACAATAAGGTGATGTAAGCATGACATAGGAGGGAAGGAGGTGTGGATGAATGATAACCACACAAAGTTCAAGGTTATTAAGGTAATTAACCAAAATCTAAACAAAAACAACCAACCAAAAAACAAATAAAAGCAAAAAAACACAAAAATCTCTCTTTCTCCAAGCTTGCTCTCGGCTTTTCTTCTTTTTCAAAGAAGAAATTTTCAAAAATCAAGTTCCAAGCATTGTTAAATCACAAAGTAATTATCTGAGGTTCCTTGTACATAGATATGGATGTCCTATAAGTTTAAGCTTCTAATTCCTTCACAATCTCTTCCAATAAATCAAGGAAGAAGATGGTGAATAGTAACCTTCAAGAAATAACTTTGGTTTTCTTGATTTTTTATGAAAGTTCAAGGTAGCTTAAGCATAGATCAAGGCTTCCATGGGCATTCCAAGGATCTTTCATTGATTAAAAGCTCCAAGGAAGGTATAAACTCCAAACCCTAGCTTTAGTTTTGAGTAATTAGGAATGAATATGATTGATATAGTATATATGAAGCATGATGCTTGTTTGTTTAAAGTTTGGTTGAGTTTGTAGAGATTAGTTGGTTTTGTGGTGTTTTTGGAGTTGTAAATCTTGATAATTAGTTAAAGAACTTAAGTAAAGCTTTTAGTTCATGTGGGGAATAAGTATAAATTGTTAATGTTGAGTTGTTGGGGCTGTTATGATGTAGTATGGATGGAGTTTTGATTTGTTTGTGAATGTGGATTGATTGGTGGTTGAATTGGAATGGTATAAAATTGGGAAATCGCGTAAACATAGCCGTCGTAATGTCCGATTTACTTTAGACTGCTTTTGTTCATAACATTAGGACCCGAGAACTCCCTTCTAGGTTTTGACCATTGCCATGTTTAAATAGTTCATGTTACGAGCTTCGTTTTGATATGTGGTTCGTTTGATTCCGATGAACGGTTTAGGAGAAACAGCCGTTTTAAGTAACGACGTTTCGCGAACGAAACATTACCCCTCGCCTTACTTTGAAACATAGGTTAAAGACCTTAAAGGACTAATTGAAGTATGAAACATTTATGTAATGTGTAATAGGCAGTTGGTAAGACACTTGCGAAAGAATCGCCTTAAAACTCGTAATGGTTAATTTATTAAAAACGGGGGAGCCGAGGGTACTCGAGCGACTTAAGTAAATCGTTAAGTGCGAAAGCGAACGTTAGGACTCTAAATGGTTAAAGTCTAGTTTCTTAAGCGACCGGGGTTTAATTCCGACTTATGTTGTTCATAGGTTATCGGACCCACTCTAAGCTTAAGTCTATCCGGGAGCACTCAGGCAAGTTTTCTATCCGTTATACTGTTGTTGTGATGTATACACTTGTATATGCATTATCTTGTGATAGATGCATGATGGTTAAATTAGCAAATTCTTGCGATATATTATAGCATGTGATATGGTACATATGCATGCCTGTTTCGTATTATTTCCATATATATTTGTTGGTTCAGTTGATAATACCTATGCTAGAGAATAGCGGTAATTTGCATATACACTTAGTATAGGGACCCAAAGGTGAAAACATTTTCTAAAATCGGGAGTCGAGGATCCCGAGTAGATTTTATATACATATACATATATATATATATATATATATATATATATGAATAGTTTTCAAAACTATTAATCGAATAAGGTTTATTCGATAACTTTATTTATAATATTACTTGAATATTCATTCGAGGACTTATGACTCCTTTATATTATTTATTGAATATTACTTGAATATTCATTCGAGGGCTTATGACTCAGCTTATTTATTTATTGAATATTATTTCGAATATTCATTCGAGGGCTTATGACTCAGCTTATTTATTTATTGAATATTATTTTGAATATTCATTCGAGGGCTTATGACTCAGCTTATTTTATTTATTGAATATTATTTGAATATTCATTTGAGGATCTATGACTCCGATTATTTGCTCAGATTTATTCTTTATTTTAATAAAGAATAAGGTGTCGATAATCAAACTCACTTTTGATTATTCAAATAAAGATAGTACTTTCGTATAAGTATATCTTTGGTTATTTAATATTCATTTCAAGTATAAGTTTTACAACTTCTACTTCAATTATTTTTATAAAGATTATTCTTTATGGGAATATTATTTAAATAATAATATTCAGATATTTTCTAATATATTGGGACTGATTTATTTTACTAAATCGGCATCACTCCGAACATTCTTAAAAATGTTTCGCGAGCCGTCAAAATGATTTTTAAAAGTTAGAGCAGATCCCAAAACTCATTTTTTTATATTTAAGATCCTCCTTTCGACGGGGATTTAAATACTCGCTCAAAACCTGAGGGATCCGGCTCTGTGGTGTGTTTTATATTCGCAACAAGGTTGCTGTCTTGATAAAAGAGTTTTTGATTACTTACCCAATACTCGGGAAGTAAAATTCTTGGAACAAGTTAATCCATTAACAGGCATCGCCTGGGAAATATCGGTGAGTTTTTCCTTTCCAACTAGATACGACTTCTTAGTAGAGCCGTATCAACAAGTTTCTACTTGGGGAAAGTGGGGATTAGCTTTACGTTTCAGAGTCATGGATTTCATCTGAACTAGGAGTGGCGTAAGTGGTCGAGTAGCGCCGGCCTAGCCTTATTATATTGGCCCAAATGGCCTGGAAGTTCCGCTAAGGCGGTCCATTCCTTAGGAGTTCAGTGTTTGGTTGACAAGTAAATCCGACAGGTTCTCCTCTACATGTAGAAAATGGTGGGGTTGTACTACTACGACTGATCATCGTAAGTGGTCTTCCTGGTGCGGCAAACTCCCGTAATGAGTTCATCATCCAATTGGATATTTCTGCAACACTACCCAGAGCACTTCGATAGAAAGGCTACGGTTGGGCGATTGTTGAGTGTTGGCAGGGTCAAGTTTTCAAAATGATGTTTGCATCAAATGAAGTATCTCATAACTTCATTTTATTTTGATGATATTTTAAAGATTTAATCTATTCAAATCTTGTCTTATAGTCTCATCTATGTGATGAACTATTGAAAGCTCATTATAACTTGAACGGTGGTAGTTCAAGCAGTATTTGGAAAATATATAAGTATATTGGAGTATCTTGTAACTTCATCTTTTAAACTTATATCTAGTAAATGATTATCTGGTGCATGTCAAAGATTTTCAGAAAAACGTTGAGACAAGGTTAGATATATGAGATCACCTTGCAACGATATTTTTATACAGTTATAAACTGGAACTCTGTGTATATTATACATGTCAGAGGATTTCAAAGATTGTGAAAAGTATATATGTATGTATACTGAATATTTTGCGACTTCATCGCATTAAGATATCAAACTTGGTTCATTTCTTTTGACCAAGACTTTCATGAGTACTATGAGAAGGCTCATATACTGTAAATCATTATACATATTATTTTGGTGGGCTTGCTGCTCACCCTTGCTTTCTTCTTTCATCACACAACAACAGATAGAAAAGATGAACAGGACCAAGCTCCCAATTCGCGAGCGGATAGGAAACGTTCCGCAGTTTCCTATAGGCGTTGATGTCGCTGTAGCTGAGGTAGGAACTACCAATAGGCTAGGCTTCAACTTTTGATGTACCAGATTGATGTATATTTATGAATTGTAATAATGGCAAAGAAATGTAAATTTATTCAGAAACCCTTTTAAGGTGTATTGGCATATATTGGTGGAATAAAGCGACTTGTGATTATTTTTGGATATTCATCTCTGAGACTATAACTTGTGGTGTGTGTGTTTATTGTGGGGTCACAGTACAGAGTAATCGATTATTTTTTTAGATTGGGTGTTATTAAGGGAAATGGAACTCGTGACAACCCGGATCCCCGACCCCGGATTTGGGGGTGTTACATGTTAAACATGCTTAAAACCTCTTATTATTCTTATATGAAAAAGCATCAAACACTATTTTTTTATATATACTAGTCTGTGAAGATGTTTTGCAACGATTCTGAACTGATGTAAAAAACTAAGGAACCGATGTCTATGGTCACATTTCACAACGGTTGTGAACCGATGTGAAAAAAATACCTTTCTCTACACCCACGAAGACATCTGTTTCTGATGAAATAGACATCAATCCAGAAACGATGTCTAATGCCCTTTTTCTAGTAGTGAGAGGCCATGAAATCCGAGATGGAATCCATGTATCAAAATAAAGTATTGACTTTAGTTGACCACTCGAAGGGGTAAAACCTATAGGGTGCAAGTGGGTTTCCAAGAAGAAAACTGACATGGATGGTAAAGTACAGACCTATAAGACGTGACTAGTGGCAAAAAGTTTTAAACAAATTCATGGTATAGACTATGATGAGACTTTTTGACCGGTTACTATGGTCAAGTCCATCAGGATTTTGTTAGCAATAGTTTCTTACTTTGACTATGAGATTTGGAAAATGGATGTCAAAACTGCTTTCTTATATGTGAGCCTTGAAGATGATGTATGTATGATACAACCTGAGGGTTTTGTCGATCCAAAGTTTGCTAAGATAGTTTGTAAGTTGCTTCTATCTATTTATAGATTAAAGCAAGCCTCAAGGAGAATAAATATTCATTTTGATGAAACGGTCAAAAAGTTTGGCTTTATTCAAAATGAAGATGAACCATGTGTTTACAAGAAGGTTAGTGGGAGCCATGTGACATTCCTAGTATTACATGTAGATGATATATAACAAATAAGGAATGACATACCTTCTCTACATGCTGTTAAGACTTGGTTGAGAAATAGTTTCTCGGTGAAAGACTTAGGCGATGCTACTTATATATTAGGGATCAAGATCTATAGAGATAGATTGAAAAGATTAATCGACCTAGTCGGAGTAAATACATTGATAAAATATTGCATCAATTTAGGATGAAGGAGATAAAGAAAGGATATGTTCCGATGTCTCATGGGATAGTGATCTCAAAAGATAATTGCCCCCTAAATTATTAGATGACAAGGGCCGTTTGAGAAAGCTCCATATGCTTCATCAATTGGATCTCTAATGTGTACAATGATATGTATTTATCCTAATATTTCGTATGCTTTGAGCATGACGAGCAGATACCGGTCTAATTCAGGTGAGGGTCACTGGATAATTTTTCAAGAATATTGTTAAGTACTTAAAGAGGACTAAAGATTAATTTTTGGTGTACGGAGATGATAGGGAACTGGTTGTAAAGGGTTACACTGATACTAGTTTCTTAACCTAATTTCTGGATAGACAAGGATGATTATGTGTCTATGTCTGATTTTTGTTTTGTCTAAATATAAGTTATGTTAGCTGGAATGGTTCACAGCAAGAACATTGATGATTCTATAATGGAAGCCAAATATATTTATACTTTTGAAATAGCCAAGAAGACTGTTTAGGCATGTCCTTAGGCGATATCACCTTATTAATGAGATTAATGATCAAAGAGATATAAATGTAAAGTGTATAGTAATGATAGTGTTACAGACCCACTGACTAAGGCTTTGTTGCAGCAGAAGTTCGATGGTCATACTAGTTCCATGAGTATTAGATACATGGGTGATTGGCTCTAGTGCAAGTAAGAGATTGTTAGTGTTTGTGCCCTAGAGACAACACTATTATGTTTTAGTTTAAGACATTAGGATTATTAATGTTTATGTTCTATCGATTATTCCCTTTATAGTTTATTAATTCTTAATCTACTGCGATATAAGTGTTAGATTAATAAATGTCCTTGGAATATGATATGCAATTCTATATCTCTAAGTACGTGACTTAGAAATGAGATTATGTGAATATTATCAATATTCCTAAAGGTCCCTAGTCGAGTATTATTATTAAGGGACAATAATAATGCATTAAGACTGGTGTGTTTGTTGACTGATGATCACATCTCATTGATCATAGGTATGATGATATTAAAGTAAAAAACACAGGCAGATGTATATGTACATGGTGCTGGACAGACCCAATGTGAGATTCTACATGTATGTTGTGTCATAAGTAATTTTCACAGTGATAATGATGTAATGGTCCTTAGACCTGAAGTCATTATATTTCTAAACGAGAATTAATATACATTAATTCCATTAAAGTTGCCCTTGACCGGGTAATAATAAAAGTGGACATTGGGTATGTTATGAATCTTATGAGAAATATGAAGGATCTAGATGGGATTTAACCCTCCTATTTTAGGAGTGATATTATTGGCCTCTTGTGTGAGCTAGACTATAAAATGTGTGGCCACGGTCAAATGTTGATTTGATATGATAGTCTACTCATTGGTCAAGAAAACTTGGATTAAACTATGATGAGGATGACACATTACATGCCTCTAGTTTAATCTATAATATTTGGTTAAAGGGATTATATTACATTGTACATTATTCACAAAAGGTTAAATCGATCACTGATTCAATTATTATTACTTGGGTAACAATGATGTATTACTAGATGCCGCTCATTGTTTACGATTTTAAATTAGATATAAAATTCGTTGCCAACGTAATAATAACCTATAGGGTCACACACTAAGAATGCTTGAAGGATTATTTAATTTAAATTGGATTTAAATTATATTAAAGTAATTCAAATTATTTATAATATTAATTAAGTATGACTTAATTAATTAGATAAATATTGCTATTCAAATTTACTAATATTAATTATGAAATTAATTTGTTAAATAATTAAGTTTGACTTAATTATTATACAAATAGGAATTTCGAATTAATAATAACTCCTAATTAGTTAAGAGTTATAATTCTTATTATACTCTCTATATAATATCTCTTTGCGTGGCTGATTTTGTATGCAAGACTTTTACTAAAACCCTAGTCACCAAGGGAGAAGATGGAGAGAGCAAGAAGAAACGAGTTTGTTCTAGTACACATTCAATCCTTGCGTTCAAGCATTCATGTGGATACCGATAGAGTGTAGAACGCGAGAGCGGGATGTGTGGTGATTGAATAAGTTTTGGATTTCCATTAGTCAGCCAATTTGTAAAGCTTCTTAAGTTAAACAATCTGATCTACGAATTAAATATCTATTTTTCGCATGGATCCTGCGGTGGGTTTCGAAAATTCTGATTTTTCACTTTTTAATTATTGTTTTCGTTGTGTTTATGTGCTCAAAACCCTTCATATTCACCATAAATAACATCCGTAAAAGTTAGGAAAATGAGTAGAGAAACTTGTTTTATCTTCGATAATTTAGCGCTCTTATCCGTAAAAGACCACCTTCCGAATTAAATAATTCCACCTCGAGTATTTTCTAAAGTAATTATTGTGCAAAACATGCCTGTATTACAACAAGACTAAGTCACATTGAAAACCCTAATATTTAGTTCTATGATAGTCTAAATCTGTATTTTGTATTGTATTACTTGAGTCTGTAAAAATATTAAAGATCAGACTGGAGTATTTTTCTGTGAACAGTCTCAAGCCTAAAAATAAACTCTGGAAGAAGATTAACAAGATCATCCCTCAGAGAAAAGGTGAATAAGCTTGGAGTTAAATAAATTTGTTTTAGGAAAAATGTTCTAAGTCCAAAATGGCTTATAGAGAAGTCTCAGAGATATCGACAAGTCAAATGAAGATGTGAAGATTGGAGATATCGACAAGTTAAATTATCATCAGAGATCTCATAGATATCTACAAGTCAAAATGTATAAAGAGATCTCTTAGATATCGATAAGTCATTTCTGCATTTTGAGAACTCCGAGATATTGACAAGTCAAAATGAAGGTATGAAGATTGGAGATATCGACACGTCAATTTCTTATTAGAGATCTCAGAGATATCGACAAGTCAAAATGCATATAGAGTTCTCAGAGATATCGACAAGTCATTTCTACATGCAGAGATTTGGAGACCTCAACAAGCCAAGTTCACTTATAGAGAACTCAGAGACCTCGATAAGTCAAAGACACTTATCGAGAACTAAGAGATCTCGATAAGCCATTATACTTATCGAGATGTTAGTTCTTTATAGAACAAACTACATATCTCGATATGAACCTCAAGTATATAATACAGAGAAGTTAAAGATTTAAGGTTATCAATCAACAAACGATCTAATCACTTATATTGAAAAGTCTACAAAAGCAGATTGAAGAGTGCAAGATTAAGGGCCAGAATTAATTGACAAAGGAAGGTCACAGACCTACAATATTTGCAAGGATTCACTAATCCAGAAATGGAAAGCTTTAGAGATAACTTAAAGTAGGGTTTATTACATCTTTTGCATGTTGTGTAAACCCGTGTTTATTAATCTATAAAGTAAACACTAGTATTTTTAAAGGTAAGAAACATATCTAATTTTTCTTGTACTCTCTCAAGGAAGAAGTTGAGTTTTTATATTCTTAAGATCCCAGGAATTATAGCAAGACATACTTAATTTTAATACAAATTAAGTGAGTTTTGAAATACTGTGTTTATTGTGCATGTCACACCCCCAACTTAACAAACAAAATATATAACTATTACAATATTTTAAAGAAAGTAAATATAACCGAATCCAAGATCTTACAGTTTAGGGTTTGGAACAGCCCAACACTACCATCTATTACAACTGATTTAAATATTGAGTCCTCACACAAAACTATGTCTTATTCTACCTAAGCTCGGACATACGCATCGGCGTCACAAGTCTTACGTGTTGCCTGCTTGAATCTAACCATACCTGCTAGCTGTAATATCAGGGTTAAAGCAAGGAGTGAGCCAAATGCTCAACAAGTGCTAAACAGTACGATACGAAACATAAATCAAGATATATATTAAGGAATGACAATGCGAAGATATAACTAATAATAACAAGAGATGAAATTTTGGGTGATGGCATCATTTGCTTGAATCAAAACATTTAAAAAATCATAACTAAATCAAAATCATTTTATGACGCTACGGATTACAGCCGGTGATCAGCCACGAAGTAATCCTGAACCTCGCTGGGTTCTAAAATATTAATGGGATCCCTAGGCAATTTTTAAGCCTACAATATAAGTATGGAAAAGACTCGCGTCTCAGTCCAGATCCACTATTCAAGGAAAACATTTATCCCCCTTTGGGACTGAAAATCCACATTTTAATCATTTCGAAAACTGATGCCGATTATAATAAAATCTCTTAAGTAGTAAACATTTTTATCAAGGGATTTTAGATCAACTTTGAAACACAGAAAATATGTCACCAAACTTCAGGGCCATGATCCACTAGACTTTACTATATTAGGGTAATTGAAAGGTTTCCACATACGAGAACTTTGACAAGGAAATTTAGCAAGGCTATTGGATAATATGAAAGAGTAATGCCAAACTAGGCTTGAAACAATGGTTTTCGACAAGTTACAAGTACTAGAACATCAAGAAGATAAGCTTCATGAATACTAGGGGTGTTAAGGTATGAAGAAAATGATCTTTAGCTGAAGGTATATCAGGATTGTCGAACTTTAGGGTAAGAAAAAGGGTTATCAATCCATTAAGAACAACTTTGAAGAATATCTGGCTTTTAGGTATCAAGGTAAAGTTTCCATTGGGGTTCAAGCATCAGGGTGAGATGTCAATATTTTAGGAATCAATAGCATGTTAATCAAGAGGATCAATCAAGTATTATATCAAATATTTATTTTATCCTGGCATTCCAATTACTTTGATATACTAGCGTGATACGACTTTTGATCTACTTGCAATATGTACTTGAGGGTTCATGGCATTTCTATATAATACGAAGATAGATTTAAGAATCGCTTGGTTCAATTATATCAAGATAACTCAGGATACTCGCATCAATATATATGAACTAATTATCACACATTTGCAGTGTAAATGAAAAACATGTTGAATCACTTGCCTTGAGAAAGGCTGGTCTGGTCTGGCTGATAGGAGCAACTGGAAGCTTTACTCGACCTTTATGGAAAGTTTACCCTCGTCTCGAGATCCTACATAAATAATAATAACCTTATTATAATATATTCTCACCAACTCAACCTATTTACAACCCGAAATTAAACACAAATGGCACTTAGGCCTATATGCACGCAATTTATAATCACCTTATAATACAATAGTACACTTAGCCACTAATACTCACATACCATATTTTAATATCAAATAATATCACACACACCATAATGCAACATTAGGCTTGGATGATCTCGATGCCCAACTAAGTTACTTGATCGCTAAAAAACACCTAAAACCTATCATATACTCCTATTGCTAGCTTCTGGTGGTTTGGGCCTCAAAGTGCACAACAATGACATGGTCAAAACTCACTCTAAACCTCAGGGTAACAAACTGATTTTCTGCAGAAACTAATACTCTCGTTTCTCCAAGGTTCTCAATTAGCAAACCCAACCACCAACAACCAAAGTACCCAAACCAACACTTAACTAAGGTGATCTACTGAACTAACTCCCTTATACTCAAAATAGGCTTAGTGGAGATCATCCTTACCTAAGGTGCAACATAGCAAAACAAAAGAAATCACATTACACAAATTACAAGTCATCAAGTTTTCAAGGACAACAACTTTAACCTTCTTGATAAGTATAAACGAGATAACATCACATATTAAGGAGCACAATTCTTAATTAATATCTTAACTTAACTAAAATTAAGGTTTACTAACAAAATATCAATCCGAATGATCAAGAACTTCCAAACATTCAAGTGTGATCTACATGCATGCATGACTTCGAGTCTTCCAAACCAAAACAACATGATTTCCAAATAAATTCTCATTATAATTTGACATGCAAGCCTATCATGGATTATATCTAAATGACCACCTAGCATGCAAAGGTTTTTACCAAGATTTTTACTAAGATTTTCATGTTATCATCACAAAAACACACAAAATAAAACAAGGCAACCAAAACACCACCCATTCGGCTCCTATCAAGTCATGGCCGAATGGATTAGGGTGAAAACAACATTTGCATGAGTGTAACACACTCATGTCTAGCCATTCTCAACCCTTTGATACTATAACTCATGGTGAAAGCCTTGAATTCACAAGAATCAAGGATATTCACTTTGAGTTTAACAAAAACACCACCATGAAAGGTCAACACATAAGTTTTCTACTCTAAACTCTTGAGATATACAAGAACAACATGTAGGGAGTAAGATTACTTGATTATAGGATGATTGTTTGAGTGAAGAAATGAAGAGAAAAGGGAATGGGGGCTCGGTTTTGGAAGGGCCGAGAGGGAGGGGGAGAAAGCCGAGAGGGAAGGAGGAGAAGAAGGGGAGAGTGAAGTGGTGGGGTGAAAGTGGAGTGGTGATCACTCTTTGATTTGTTTTTATGTCTTTGATTTGACTATAATGTGAGTGGGTTTGGGAAATGACAAGAGTAACCCTCTAGCTAGAGTTAGGCTATCTTGCATGCAAGGTCAAGGAGGTAATTTGGCTAGTAAATTATGAGTTAGTGGGTTTGGAAATGTCTTCTTTGTCCTTGAAGAGAATAGAAGAGTGGTTTGCATGCAAGGGCTTCCATGTAATTTGCTAATTATAACAAATAAATTTTTTAAAGATTTATTTTTATAAAATAAAATACTAGTTCAAAAATTATAAAAATTTTACCATAAAATAACTTGGATTTTTAGAAATTTTATAAAATCACTTTTGAAATTTGTGAACAAAATAAATTTTAAAAGAGAATTTCTCCAAGGTTTAGGACATTCCTTATAAATCAAAAATAAGGGAAATAAATAAACTTTTGCTTTGAAAAATCATATACTACATAAAGTAAATTTATAATGCAGAAATTTTCAGTCACACAAACGTACAATCATTTAATATAATTACATTCGGCTCTAATATTGTACCAAGTCCACAAATAATATTACACAAAATGTCGGTCGTAACATCCTCTCCCCCTTAAAGGATTCTGTCCCCAGAATCTAAGAGAACAGATGAGGATACCGGGAACGCATATCAGATTCTAACTCCCAAGTTGATTCTTCAACCCTGGGGTTCCTCCAAAGTACTTTCACTAACCTTACCGACTTATTCCTAAGACTCTTTACTTGCCAGTCGAGTAATTAGACAGGTTGCTCCACAAATGACAGGTCTGCCTGAATTTCTACAAGTTCATATTCTATCACATGGCTGGCGTCAGGATTGTACTTCTTAAGCAACGACACATAGAACACATTATGCACATGCTGATACTGAGGTGGTAAGGCTAACTCGTAGGCTACCTTCCCCACTTGACTCAAAATTTCAAAAGGACCTATATATCTAGGTGTTAACTTCCCTTTCTTGCCAAATCTAGACAACCCTTTTCTTGGTGACACCTTCAACAAAATGGCTTCGCCTACTTGAAATCGAACATCCTTACGCGCTGGATTCGCATACTTCCTTTGTCTATCTTGAGCAGCAAGCAACCTTTTCTGAATTAACTTGACTGTTTCATTCAACTGTTGTACCAATTCCGAGCCTAGAATCCTTCCTTCTCCTACTTCATCCCAACTTGTCAGTGATCTACATTTTCGTCCGTATAAAGCTTCGTATGGTGGCATGCCAATACTAGAGTGATAGCTGTTGTTGTAAGAGAATTCTATCAATGGCAAGTGGTCATCCCAACTTCCTGCAAAATCGATTGCACAACTGCGCAACATGTCTTCGATTGTTTAAATTGTCCTTTCACTCTGACCATCAGTATGCGGGTGGTACGTCGTACTCATGTTCAACTTCGTGCCAAGACTTTCTTGAAATTGCTTCCAGAATCTCGAGTTAAATCGGGGTTCTCTGTCTGAAACTATCGATACGGGTACTCCATGCCTTAGTACGATTTCACGCACATAAAGATGAACCAATTTGTCCAATGACGACTTCTCATTAATTGGAAGGAAATGCGCCGACTTCGTAAGGCGATCAACTATAACCCATATAGCGTCATGTCCGGATTTCGTTCGCGGTAGTCCCACTATAAAGTCCATAACAATATTTTCCCATTTCCATTCTGGAATCTTTAGGGGCTAAATTAATCCGCTTGGTCGTTGATGTTCTGCCTTCACTTTCTAACAAGTATTCTACCACGTCTCGCTTCATATTTGGCCACCAAAAGTTCTGCTTTAAGTCCCGATACATCTTGCTGCTCCCCGGGTGGATTGAAAATCTTGAATTGTGGGCTTCTTGTAGGATCTCATTCTTCAATTCAGGTACATGTGGAATCCAAATTCTTGAGGAAAACCTTAGTATACCTTGCTCATCCCTTTGAGTGCCAATCTCTTCTCCAGTTAGCTGATTCTTCTCTTTCTCCATTACTTCTTCTTGACATTTCCTTATCCTTTCCACTAGTGTTGGCTGAAAAGTCATTGCACGACAAACTTTTTCAACTATTCCATTATCACAAAGTTCTAATCCAAATTTCTTAATCCCTTCAGACAATTCCTTTGGTGTTGCTGTCATATTCAATCTTTCCTTCCTACTTAAAGCATCGACTACAACGTTCTCCTTTCCAGGATGATAATTTATCGAGCAATCATAGTCCTTGATCAATTCCAACCATCTCCTTTGCCTCATATTGAGCTCCTTCTGAGTGAAAATGTACTTTAAACTCTTGTGATCCGTGTAGATTTCATACTTTTCTCCGTAGAGGAAATGTCTCCAAATCTTAAGTGCGAACACTATGGCGGCTAGTTCCAAGTCATGCGTCGGGTACTTCAATTCATGCGGTTTTAACTGTCTTGACGTATACGCGATCACCTTACTGTGTTACATTAGCATACAGCCCAATCCTTTATGTGAAGCATCGCTGAAAATCACAAAGTTTCCTTGATCGTCTGGTAGTACTAACACCGGAGCTGTTACCAATCTCTGTTTCAACTCTTGAAAGCTATCCTCACATTCTGCACTCCATTCAAACTTCTGATTCTTCCTGGTTAACTTAGTCAATGGCGTGGAAATTTTCAAAAAATCCTTGACAAACCTTCTATAATACCCTGCCAATCCTAGAAAACTTCGCACTTCCGTAGGTATCTTTAGCCTCTCCCAACTCATAATCGCCTCAATCTTTGCGGGATCTACTTTAACTCCTTCATCTCCAATGACGTGTCCCAAGAATTGAACTTCCTCTAACCAAAACTCACATTTAGAAAACTTGGCATACAACTTCTCTTGTCGGAGTATCTCCAATGCTATCCATAGATGCTGCTTATGTTCTTCTTCCGACTTTGAATAAATAAGGATGTCATCAATGAATACCACTACGAATTTGTCCAAATACTTTTTAAATACCCGATTCATCGGATCCATAAATGCTGCCGGGGCATTAGTCAATCTAAAAGGCATTACTAAGAATTCATAATGTCCGTATCTGGTCCTGAATGTTGTCTTGGGAATATCTTATTCTTTGATCTTTAATTGATGGTATCCTGATCTCAAGTCAATCTTTGAAAAGCACTTTGCTCCTTTTAGCTGGTCAAATAGGTCATCTATTCTTGGTAGCGGGTAGCGGTTCTTAATCGTCACCTTATTCAACTCCCGATAATCTATACATAGCCGCATACTTCCATCTTTCTTCTTTACAAATAGAACAGGTGCTCCCCATGGCGACGTACTTGGTCGTATCACTCCCTTATCCAACAATTCCTATAACTGGCTCGCCAACTCTTTCATTTCTGCCGGTACCATCCCATATGGGGCCTTTGAAACTGGTTCTATGCCCGGAGCAAGGTTGATCTCGAACTCGATTTGTCGATCTGGCGGTAAGCCCAGTAGTTCATTTGGAAACACATCTGGGAATTCGTTAACTACGGGAATATCTTCTATGTTGGGGTTGCCCTTTTCTGAATCCACTACATAAGCTAGGAATGACTCACAACCTTTTCTAAGTAGCTTCTTAGCCTGAACGATTGTAAGAAACAGTTGCTCTTGCCTTTGTCCCTTAAATACTACCTTCTCTCCACTCTTCGTCTTTAAATACACTTTCTTGGTCTTACAATTAATTTAGGCGTTATTCTTTTCTAACCAATCCATACCTAAAATTATATCGAACTCTCCCAACTTGAAGAGTATCAAGTCGGCTGAAAACTTATGCCCCAAAATATCAATCTCACACTTCGGACAGAATTGATTCACAGGAATCTTCTCTTGGTTCACAATTACCACATTTAATACCTCGCTCATAATCATTTTATCACATTGAAGTTTATCAACAAAAGTTTCTGATATGAAAGATCTTGTTGCTCCCGAATCAATCAATAATTTAGCTTTGACATTATTTAGTAAAAGTGTACCTGCTATCACCTCAGAGTTCTGAACAACGTCCTTCATTTTCAAATCGAATGTCCTTGTTGTTGCTTGCGGAGTTGTTGTAGGTGGTGGAGGTAATGCCAATACCTCGGCTGGTACGCTTGCACTGGTACTTGCCACATTCATTAGAGCTTTGACTGGTCCGGTTGTCTTGCACTCCCTAGCTATGTGTCCAGTCTTTCCACACTTATAACATGTAACTCCTGGCATCGACATCTTACACTCATTTGCCAAATGTCCCTTCTGGTTGCACCTATAGCATGTCATGCTCAGCTTATTACACACTCCGGGGTGTCTTCTTCCACAATGCTTGCATTCCGGTCTCTGGAATCTGTTTTCTCCAACTTGCCCTTGACTTGTCTGGTTGTTCCCTTTCGATTCTTGTCTTTTTCCCAAATTCCCCTTCTTTTGAAAATTTCCGCCTTTATGGAATCCAAACCTCTTTACATTCCAATCTTGTGAATTCCCGGCTTCAGACTTTTCTCCATAAAACGGAACCTTTCTCTTCTTGTTATCCCTTTCCTTTCTTGACTGCATCCCATTGTTCTCAATCAGAGCAGCTTTCTGTACTACTCCTGCATAAGTATCAAGCTCAAACATAGCCACTCTATCTCTGATCCAAGGCTCTAATCCTTGTTGAAATCTCTTTGATTTTTCCTCCTCACCGCTGGTATACTTTGTCACAAACCTTGACAACTCTGTGAACTTCTTCTCATACTCCAGTACAGTCATGTTCCCTTGCTTCATTTCAAAAAATTTAAGCTCCATCTGATTCTGCATGTACTTAGGGTAATACTTTTCCAGAAATAACTTCTTAAATCTTTCCCAAGAAACTTGTTGAGTTGCTTCAATAGCTTTTACTGATTCCCACAATAGATGACTTCGCCCTTCAAGAAGTAAGTAGCATATGGTGTCTTCTTATCGTCTCCTAACTGTACCAACTCAAAAGCCCTTGCCATCTCTTTAATCCATGTGTTAGCTATTATTGGATCAGTGGTATCATGAAATGCAGGTGGATTCACATTTTGAAAAGCCTTAAAAGTGACAACTTGTCGAGGTGGTACTGGTGGATTAGGTGGTTGATGTGGTTCACGGTTATCTTGGTTTTCAAATTGTTGTTGAAGAGTTAGTTGTTGTTGAGCTATAGCGTTGTTTTGTTGTTGCAAGGTTTCCAGTAATCAAAGAATATTTGGATCTGTGGTGGATGTGGTTGTTGGGTTCTTCTTTTTGGGTGGCATGATCCTGAAATAAGAGTTATATCAAAACAGGTACGAATAGTGAAATAATTCGAGGGTATCGCATGGCATTCTTATTTACATATCAGGTCAAGTTTCAAATTAAATAGATATGGTGATGCATATAAAGGCGTAAAATAACAGTTGAGAGCAAATGGAACGATAGTGCGTAATAATTGAAATCTAGAGGTCTCAATACATCAAGATCAGGATAAAGTCTGATTCTAGGAATAACATGCTTATTTAAAGGAAACAACTGGGAATTCTATGAAGTCTGATAATACAACAACATGAAAGGTAGATAATGGAAAGAACTAAGGCTCCACTCCATCGGATCGGGGCTTGGTAGTCTTCTCCTCTCGAAGCGTCTTCACAATGCTCTGGAGCTCATCCGCCACCATCTGGATGATATACTGGCTGGTACGGTCTCGGTGCGATGGCATTTCCTCAAGCTTAATGTTGACGTACTGAACCAAAGTCTCAAGTCTCGCAGTCATCTGCTCCTTAGGCTTCCCTTCATAGTTTCGGCTGTCCGAATACACATTCTTTAGTCGATCTATTAGTCGGTCGTACTTGCCCTGAAGCATGTCAAACTCGCGCCTCATTTCAGCATACGCGGAGAAAGCAATAGTGTCGTCCGACCCGAAGGATGACGAGGAATGCGCCCTTTGCTGACAAACCAATAAGAGGAGTATTAATAATAAATTTACTTAACCTACTCTCTCGCATATTATCTATAACCTATACATATGTCCTATAACCTATTTGGGCTGTCCAGGGACTCTAAACCGTAGCTCTGATACCAAAACCTGTCACACCCCCAACTTAACAAACAAAATGTATAACTATTACAATATTTTAAAGAAAGTAAATATAACCGAATCCAAGATCTTATAGTTTAGGGTTTGAAACAGCCCAACACTACCATCTATTATAACTGATTTAAATATCGAGTCCTCACACAAAATTATCTCTTATTCTACCTGAGCTCGGACATACGCATCGGCGTCACAAGTCTTACGTGCTATCTGCTTGAATCTAACCATAGCCGCTAGCTGTAATATCAGGGTTAAAGCAAGGAGTGAGCCAAATACTCAACAAGTGCTAAACAGTATGATACGAAACATAAATCAAGATATATATTAAGGAATGACAATGCGAAGATATAACTAATAATAACAAGAGATGAAATTTTGGGTAATGGCATCATTTGCTTGAATCAAAACATTTACAAAATCATAACTTAATCAAAATCATTTTATGACGCTACGGATTACAGGCGGTGATCAGCCACGAAGTAATCCCGAACCTCGCTGGGTTCTAAAACATTAATGGGACCCCTAGGCAACTTTTAAGCCTACAATATAAGTGTGGAAAGGACTCGCGTCTCAGTCCAGATCCACTATTCAAGGAAAACATTTATCCCCCTTTGGGACTGAAAATCCACATTTTAATCATTTCGAAAACTGATGCCGATTATAATAAAATCTCTTAAGTAGTAAACATTTTTATCAAGGGATTTTAGATCAACTTTGAAACACTGGAAATATGTCACCAAACTTCAGGGCCATGATCCACTAGACTTTACTATATTAGGGTAATTGAAAGGTTTCCACATATGAGAACTTTGACAAGGAAATTTAGCAAGGCTATTGGATAATATGAAAGAGTAATGCCAAACTAGGCTTGAAGCAATGGTTTTCGACAAGGTACAAGTACTAGAACATCAAGAAGATAAGCTTCATGAATACTAGGGGTGTTAAGGTATGAAGAAAATGATCTTTAGCTGAAGGTATATCAGGATTGTCGAACTTTAGGGTAAGAAAAAGGGTTATCAATCCATTAAGAACAACTTTGAAGAATATCTGGCTTTTAGGTATCAAGGTAAAGTTTCTATTGGTGTTCAAGCATCAGGATGAGATGTCAATATTTTAGGAATCAATAGCATGTTAATCAAGAGGATCAATCAAGTATTATATCAAATCTTTATTTTATCCTGACATTCCAATTACTTTGATATACTAGCGTGATACGACTTTTGATCTACTTGCAATATGTACTTGAGGGTTCATGGCATTTCTATATAATACGGAGATAGATTTAAGAATCGCTTGGTTCAATTATATCAAAATAACTCAGGATACTCACATCAATATATATGAACTAATTATCACACATTTGCAGTGTAAACGAAAAATAGGTTGAATCACTTGCCTTGAGAAAGGCTGGTCTGGTCTGGCTGGTAGAAGCAACTGGAAGCTTTACTCGACCTTTATAGAAAGTTTACCCTCGTCTCGAGATCCTACATAAATAATAATAACCTTATTATAATATATTCTCACCAACTCAACCTATTTACAACCCGAAATTAAACACAAATGGCACTTAGGCCTATATGCACGCAATTTATAATCACCTTATAATACAATAGTACACATAGCCACATATAATCACATACCATATTTTAATATCAAATAATAACACACACCATAATGCAACACTAGGCTTGGATGATCTCGATCCCCATCTAAGTTACTTGATCGCTAAACTAGACAAAGTCTCCAAATTTTGGCCTCTTAACTCGATATGCCTTTACTAAACTATCCAGAACCTATTGACCCTCACTTGGGCCTTTTACTCTACTGGATTTATACTATCTTTCAACCATAGTGGTCAACCTAGATCTCACTCATAAGTGCTCTAAAACTATGTGATAAGTGAAAGTGTTCAGTAAGGTAAATTTCAGAATGACATCTATGGTTTTTTGAGTGCATTAGAGACTCTTAAACTACAAGTTTACCTCCAAAACTTCTACACTATACTCTTATGACCATAAGGCATCTCCCAAACTCGATGTGGCTCAAGGGCCTAGCTTGGGCCTCCTTGGGCATAAGCTTAAAGTCCATGGTTCCCCTGTTTTTCTGGGCAGAAAATGCCCTGACTTGAACTAACTTGTGACACATGGTTCTAACTCAAATCTTATGAAATATGGCTGGAAAAACTCTTCTGACACTCCCTCTAACTAAGTTCCAACAGGGCCTAATGAGGGCCTACCCATGACATGGTCAAAACTTCCTATTTCTAAGTTACAATAAAACTGTCCCCTGCTGGACAGATTTTGTGATTCCACTCGTGCACCTAACCAAACGACTTACAAACCTCCAACAAACACCTAAAACCTATCATATACTCCTAGTTCTAGCTTCTGGTGGTTTGGGCCTCAAAGTGCACAACAATGACATGGTCAAAACTCACTCTAAACCTCAGGGTAACAAACTGATTTTCTGCAGAAACTAATACTCTCCTTTCTCCAAGGTTCTCACTTAGCAAACCCAACCACCAACAACCAAAGTACCCAAACCAACACTTAACTAAGGTGATCTACTGAACTAACTCCCTTATACTCAAAATAGGCTTAGTGGAGATCATCCTTACCTAAGGTGTAATATAGCAAAACAAAAGAAATCACATTACACAAATTACAAGTCATCAAGTTTTCAAGGACAACAACTTTAACCTTCTTGATAAGTATAAATGAGATAACATCACATATTAAGGAGCAAAATTCTTAATTAATATCTTAACTTAACTAAAATTAAGAAAAAAAATAAATATCAATCCGAATGATCAAGAACTTCCAAACATTCAAGTGTGATCTACATGCATGCATGACTTCGAGTCTTACAAACCAAAACAACATGATTTCCAAATAAATTCTCATTATAATTCGACATGCAAGCCTATCATGGATTATATCTAAATGACCACCTATCATGCAAAGGTTTTTACCAAGATTTTTACTAAGATTTTCATGTTATCATCACAAAAACACACAAAATGAAACAAGGCAACCAAAACACCACCCAATCGGCCCCTATCAAGTCATGGCCGAATGGATTAGGGTGAAAACAATATTTGCATGAGTGTAACACACTCATGTCTAGCTATTATCAGCCCTTTGATACTATAACTCATGGTCAAATCCTTGAATTCACAAGAATCAAGGATATTCACTTTGAGTTTAACAAAAACACCACCATGAAAGGTCAACACATAAGTTTTCTACTCTAAACTCTTGAGATATACAAGAACAACATGTAGGGAGTAAGATTACTTGATTATAGGATGATTGTTTGAGTAAGGAAATGAAGAGAGAAGGGAATGGGGGCCTCGGTTTTGGAAGGGCCAAGAGGGAGAGGGAGAAAGCCGAGAGGGAGGGAGGAGAAGAAGGGGAGAGTGAAGTGGTGGGGTGAAAGTGGAGTGGTGATCACTCTTTAATTTGTTTTTATGTCTTTGATTTGACTATAATGTGAGTGGGTTTGGGAAATGACAAGAGTAACCCTCTAGCTAGAGTTAGGTTATCTTGCATGCAAGGTCGAGGAGGTAATTTGGCTAGTAAATTATGAGTTAGTGGGTTTGGAAATGTCTTCTTTGTCCTTGAAGAGAATAGAAGAGTGCTTTGCATGCAAGGGCTTCCATGTAATTTTCTAATTATAACAAATAAAATTTTTAAAGATTTATTTTTATAAAATATATTACAAGTTCAAAAATATAAAATTTTTACCATAAAATAACTTGGATTTTTAGAAATTTTATAAAATCACTTTTGAAATTTGTGAACAAAATAACTTTTAAAAGAAAATTTCTCCAAGGTTTAGGATATTCCTTAGAAATCAAAAATAAGGGAAATAAATAAACTTTTGCTTTGAAATATCATATACTACATAAGGTAAATTTATAATGCAGAAATTTTCAGTCACACAAACGTACAATCATTTAATATAATTACATTCGGCTCTAATATTGTACCAAGTCCAAAAATAATATTACACAAAATGCCGGTCGTAACAGTGCATATTCTTTATATTCTGCTAAACATAGTATCTCTACAATTAAACTGCTTTGTTCACCACCTTTCCAAATTAGTTTTAAAAAGACTAAAAATCAAGAAAACACATTCACCCCATATGTTGCACTCAATATCTAACAAGCGGTATTAGAGCAAAATTTAAAAGAAAACATATAAAGATCTTGGAAGTATGAGTGCACAGAAGATAAACAACATTAAGATACCAGCCTTTGACAGAATCAACTATACACTCTGGAAAAAGAAAATGATTCTGTTCATAAGAATGACCAATCCATTATAAATCCATATTCTCAAGAATGGCCCTTTCACGCCATGAAAAGGGTAGATGAATCTACAGATGGAGACATGGTCATCCCAACTCATTTTGCATCTAAGGACCCTTCAAAATACACTGAATCTGAGAAGGAGAAAGTCTCTCTAGATAGTGGCCTACAATTAATTCTGATAACGTCACTTGACAATGTCATGTACAACAACATTGTCAATTATGACAAAACTAAACATATATATTGGAGAAAATAGAGATTTTGTGTGAAGGTACAGAGGAAGTTAGATCCAAACAAAGGAGAATACCGGTGTCTCAATATGAGGGATTCATGACAAAGCCCAAAGAAGGAATTACTGAAATTTTTGAGAGGTCCAATAAATTAATAAATAACTTGTAGCTACATGATAAATATTATGAAGTTGAGGAGGTTAACCTGAAGTTCCTGCTAGCTCTTCCTGACCATCTTGAACATAAGATATCAGCCATTAGAGAAGGAAAAGATCTAAGCAGAATGACACTGGAAGTTCTGTATGGAATCTTGAAAACTTATGAACTTGAGATGCTGCAAAGAAAGTCATTAAAGGCAAACCATGGACATGTGTTTGATGGTTCCGGTGCCTTCATTGTACATGATAGTGAAAAAGTGAAGATGAGAAAGATGATCAAGTTCCAGTTATTCAAGCTATGGAACAAAAGAACAAAGGACCTCAGAAGCAAGTGGTTTCAAACTGGAGAAAGAAGAATACTACACCTTGGATGAGCTAGATGGAATGGACCAATCCATGGCTTACTTGGCTAGGAAATTTTCCAACATTAGAGTCAAGAAGCCAAGGTTCTTTAAGAATAAGGGACAGTCTTCCAACAACAACAATTGGAAGCCAAAAGATCAGTATAACTCAGATAACAAAGGTGACTACAAAACTGGATCTGTGGAAAGATCAAAGATAAGGTGCTTCAACTGTGATGAGTTGGGTCACTTTGCTACTGAGTGCAGGAAGCCCAAAAAGGTGAAGAAGGACAAGGAATATTTGGAATTGAAGGTAAAGTGTGAAGCTCTCTTGAAGAAATAGTCTGGAAAAGCTTATATTGCAGAAGACAAGAGTTGGGATGATACTGATGATGAAAATGAGAATGAAGAGTTTGGAAACTATGCATTAATGTCTCTTGAGCAAGGAGAGTCATCCTCATCAAAATTAGAAGTACCAACTCTAACTACCATTGATTTAAATACAAGCCAATATAAAGAAACTTTTGAAAAGATGAGTTTAGAGATGTTTCACATCCATACTAGCATGGTGGCAGCTACTGAGGAGGTTAGTAGGCTATCAAAAGCTAATGAGGAGCTTGAGATTGAGAAGCAAGATTTGGAACTGCAGCTTATTGAGCTTGAAACTGTTAAACAGGAAAATGAATATTTGAAGAACAAGCTGAAGTGTGCTATTGAAATAGAAGCTGTGTTGAGGGAAAAGATAGAGAAGAATGAAGTGAAGTTGAAGTCTTTCAGGAAGGCTTCTTAGTTTGTTGCTCAGTACCATGAGAAGAACAAGCCATGTCCTAACATAGCTATTAGCCTTGATTATGATTACTTGAACAACAACAAGAAAATTGAAAGTGATAGAGGCAAAACAATTGCAAATGAAGATGTCCCAGTTATGATGAGAATAGTTGAGTCACCTGTGTTCAAGGCATGTGAAGTCAATTTCAGTGAAGAGGAGTTGGTCATCAATCAAGAACTTGCATATGAAGATAAATAAATGAAAATGAAGAAACCACTCCTACTACTGAAAGAAAGAAGAAGCCATGGTTAGCCAACTCCCTAAGACATCTGTCAAGAAAATCAAGACTGAGAATACAAGAAGAAAGAAAAAGAACATGAATGGCAAGATAGGAGTAAACAAGAGCAACAACTTTTCATTTATTGCAGATGCCCCCAGAAAGCAATGTAAAAAATGTCTCAACAAATCATCTAACTCACCTTTGTAAAAAGGATGTTAGCAAGCCAAAAGTGGGAGTCTGTAAGTATAATGAAGCCAATGCAGAGGACCCTTACTCCTTTTGTGATAAATTTGACTGCATACCTGCAACATGAAAGTGATGACAAGTTGTCATAAACTGAAAGTAGATTTGAAATATGTTAATTTTGGATTTACAGAAAAAAGGAAAATGCAAATCAATCTGTTCACAGTGTTCCTTCTGAATCAACTTATTCTAATTCTACAAATTCTCTTAGCAAGAAGAAAGTACCCGACACTACTTGGGTAGCTAAACATACTTAATCCTCATTATGTACAGGGCAAAATGAAGAGAGTCATATGGATCATAGACAGTGGATGCTCAAGATATATGACAGGTGATAAGGCCATACTATCATAATTTGAGGAGATGGCTGGCCCATTAGTAACCTTTGGAGACAACAACAAAGGATTCACAATGGGGTATGACATTTTAGTTTCTGAAAACATTGTCATTGAAGATATAACACTAGTGGATGGTCTAGAAGTAAATCTCCTGAGTGTCATTCAATTCACAGATAAAGGATTCAATGTTTTATTTGACAAAGGAGATTGTTCAATAATCAGGAAAAAGACTGGTGGAATTGCTTTGAAATGAGCAACAAAGAGAAGCTTGTTTATTGCAGATTTAAACTCAATAAATGAGGATGAAATATGTTGCTTCTACACCAAGACATCTGTTGATCGAAGCAAGATGCGGCACAAAAAACTCATTCACCTGAATTATAAGGCAATCAACAACCTAGTGAAAAAGGAGTTAGTGAGAGACATGCCAAATCTAAAGTTTGCTCAAAATAAAGTTTGTGAGACTTGCCAAAAAGGCAAAATAAAGAAGTCAAGTCACAAGAGTAAAACTGTGAATTCCATAAGTGTACCTTTGCAACTTATTCACGTGGATTTATTTGGACAAGTTAATGTCTTATAAATTTCAAGGAAGATATATGCACTTGTGATGGTGGATGATTACTCAAGGTACACATGGGTAGAATTTATGCATTCTAAAGATGAAACTCCACACATCATAATTGAACACATCAAGAAGATTGAGAAGCAGGCTGAAGATCAGAATTGTGTGAAGAGATTGAGGAGTGACAATGGCACATAATTCAGAAATGCAATTTTAACTGAATTCTGCAAAGACAAGGGAATTGTTCAAGAATTCTCAGCTTCTAGAACACCTCATCAAAATGGGGTAGTTGAGAGAAAGAATAGAACACTAGTTGAGGCTGCTACAATAATGCTGCAAGATGCCAGATTGTCAACAAGTTTTTAGGAAGAACCTGTCAACACTGCATGCTATACTCAAAATAGATATCTCATTAACAAGAATCTTGCCAAATCACCCACTCAATCTTATCAAAAAGGAAGCCTATTGTGAAGCATCTTCATATGTTTGGAAGCAAGTGCTATGTTCTAAAAGACAACTCTGAGTAAATGGGAAAATATGACTATAAGGTTTTTGAAGTAATTTTTCTGGGATATTCATTGGAGAGAACTGCCTACAAAGTCTATGTGCTTGAATAAAAGAAAATTATGGAAAGCACAGATGTGACATTTGATGATGACAAGTGTCCAGGCTTGGAGTGCCTTGATGATAATGAAGCTGAGGCCTTTAAATTTGAAAATCTCAATATTGATAATGATTCTGAAGATGAAGCTGAAGTCAATATAAGCAACAGAATGGATGAAGAGTTAAATGAACAAGTGAATTATGAGAATAGAAGCTCATCTCAAACACCTAAATTTGATAGCACAAACTCAGGGGGAGAAAGAGGAAAAAGTTCTGCAAGTCATGCCAATGATGAAGAAGATGCAGAAAATTCAAGTCAACAAACTTACATCAGGAAATGGGATAGGATCCACACAAGAGAAGCAATTATTGGTGATCCAAATGATGGAGTGAGGACTAGAAGTGCAACTGCTAATGAGTGTCTACATACATGCTTTCTTTCACAAATTGAGCCTAAGAAAATTGAGGAAACTATACTTGATTCCGACTGGATATCTGCTATACAAGAATAGCTAAATCAGTTTGAAAAAAACAAAGTTTGAAATTTGGCTCATGCACCAAAGAATAGGAGTATAATTGGAACAAAGTGGGTGTACAGGAATAAAATGGATGAAAACGGAATTGTCACAAGAAACAAAGCAAGGTTGGTTGTAAAAGGCTACTCATAGGAGGAAAGAATTGATTATGATGAAACTTTTGCTCCAGTTGCAAGACTTGAAGCAATAATAATCTTTCTTGCATTTGATGCACACTCAAACTTTAAAGTGTATCAAATGGATTTAAAGAGTGCATTCCTTAATGGTGAGTTGGAAGAAGAAGTTTATGTGCAATAACCACCTGGCTTTGAAGATCCAGAATTTCCAAACTTTGTAAACAAACTACTCAAGGCCCTATACGGATTAAAGAAAGCACTTGGAGCTTGGTATGAAACACTCTCAGAATTTCTGCTTAAACATGGATTCACTAGAGGTATAATTGACAAGACTCTCTTCTACAAGCAGCATGGTGGTGATATGATCCTAGTACAGATCTATGTGGATGATATCATCTTCAGTTTTACTAATGAAAAACTATGTCAAAGATTCTCCAAACTCGTGCAGAGTGAATATGAAATGAGTATGATGGGAGAATTAAGTTACTTTCTTGGACTTCAAGTCATCCAAAGAAGTGATGAAATCTTCATCAGCCAAACCAAGTATGTTAAAGATTTATTGAAGAAGTTTGGTATGGTTGATTGTTCACCTGCATCAACACATATATCTACAGCTACAAAGTTGGATAAAGATAAGAAAATAAAAAGTGTAGACATTTCAGGTTATAGAGGAATGATTGGATCTTTGATGTATTTGACTGCTAGTAGACCAGACATTATGTTTGTAATATGTTTGTGTGCAAGATTTAAAGCCAATCCAAAGGAATCACATTTGATGGCTGTAAAGAGAATTTTCATATACTTAAAAGGGACTCTAAACTTGGGATAATGGTATCATAAGGAAATATGATTTGAAGTCGTTGGATACACAGATGCAGATTTTGATAGATGCAGGGTTGACAGAAAGAGCACTAGTGGAAGCTGTCAATTTCTTGGATAAAGACTTGTATCCTGGTATAGCCAGAAACAACAATCTGTGTCAACTTCCACAACTGAGGTTGAATACATAGCTGCTGGAAGTTGCTGTGCTCAAATGATTTGGATTAGTAACCGACTAATGGACTATGGCCTAGTGTTACACAAAATTCCAATTATGAGTGACAATACTAGTACTATATCTATTGTGGCTAATCCATTTAATCATTCTAGGACAAAGCACATTGATGTAAGGTACCATTTTATTAGAGAACATGCTGCAAATGGTACCATTGAGCTCATTTTTATTCCAATAGAAAAACAATTAGCTGGCATTTTTACTAAATCTTTGGATGAAGCAACTTTCACTAGACTTTTTGGTGAAATTGGAATGTTAAATTTTTCATCTTAAAGGCAAGAACTCAGCTAATGTGTTGCTGCAGATTGATTTCTAATAAATCAAAATTAATTTGATTTAATTGGAAATTAACTGGAATAATATTGCAAAAATCTCTGTATATACATTTTTCAAAATTCAAAATTTAGCTTGGAATTTTTCAATGCTGAGAAAAATGTCTAAATGTTAATTTACATTTTCAATATGTGAGACTAGCATAAGACAGAATCAAAAAGAACAAAAGTATATAGAGAAATGAGTTCTCGATAAGTCTAACTGATTTCTCGACAAGTCATTTTGAGACTTCTCGAGTGAGTTCTCGATACGTCATTTTTCTGACTTCTCGAAGGGCTTCTTGACAAGCATATTATGACTTCTCGATAAGTTATTGTAGAGATATCGATAAGTGATAATTCACAGAGTTCTATATAAGTATAAATTTTAGACTAATTAACAACTTAGAACTGAGATAATTTAAATTTAATAAATTATTTTGGTAAAATACTTTTGATAAAATCATTCTGATTTTATTTTGATTTATTCAAATAAAAATAAGAAAAATTCAGTCCATTCAGGATAAGTCATTTTATTTTGGAATTAATTGACATCTCGATAAGTCATTTTCTAGTTCTCGATAAGAGTCAGGAAAGTGACATATCAATATGTATCTGTTCTCTCAATATGACTTCTCGATAAGCAAATTCCAAACGTTTATTTTGAGTTCTCGATAAGTCATTTACCTTTCACTATAAATACCTAGACATCTCGACATACACCTCTTTACGCCTTCGAGATCTCTAAGTGACCTAATTTCTCCCAATCCAAACCGTTTTCTCTCATTTCAAACTCTTTCTCTCTAATTTTTCTTACCCACTCAAATTCAAACACTTCAAATGACATCGACGAGAGTTAGATCTTTTATCCCAAAGGAGGGAAACAACTATCTTGTATTTACAGATGCAAACCAAGCTCCTGATAGCTTCAAGAGTTTTGTGAAGTTCCTTTTTGATACATACTTTGCAGGTGCTCTAAATGCAAATACAGTATTGTACTTGGATGTTCTTAGTGATTTCTGGAACACAGCTGTGGTGAACAGTGGTGCATGAGAACCAAGCTATTTCTATGGTGGTTAACTGTTCCATTCATGGCCAACAAGTGGAGTTTTCTGAGAATGATGTCAATGTGGCTTTGGGAATCCCTACAGACAACCTTGTGGAGGTCCAAACTCAAGAGGAGTTAACTGAGTTCATAAACTTTATTTATTACAGTGAGAAGATCAACTTGGCTAGCCTGAACAAGAAGCATTTGAGGAGATAATGGTCCTTTCTATTTGACTCTATTGTGAGCGCCTTCGCCTGCAGGAAGCCAGGGTATGACAATATTTCAAGTGTTGTTCAGAAACTGGTGTTCTCCATGGATCACAATAGACACCTCAATATAGGACTACCGATAATGGAAGAGTTTAGCACCAGGCTCACAATACCTTTAGCATCAAGAGGTAAGAAAATCTTTCTTCCTAGATTTATAATGTCTGCTTTAAATCATAAAGTGCATGATATTTATTTACTTAATGTTATAGATAGAACTAAAATAGGCAACTGTAAACAAGTGTCCAAAGTCCTATTTGGCTCACTCATTACAAAGAACAAGGTATCTGTAAGTCTGAGAATCACTCTATTTATGTTGGAGAGATTCAGGACTTACCCTTACCTATGCCTGATATGAGGTCTACAGTAACAATTAGCACAGTTATGGCTCCTACAGCTATGGAAGAACAAATACAGGAACACAAACGGGGGCCTTCCCAAACTGAGACCCTTTCTTCTTTACCAATAGAAGCTAGGAAAGCAACCACCGCATCCTCTCAAAAGGGTGAGGTCAGTAAAATGAAGAGAAAGCAGGTACCCCTAACTATTATTAATGAGAGTGGTGAGGATCAAACACATAAAGAGTCCACCCAGGTCAAGAAACCAAAGAAGGCAAAGAAAACTGAGTTGACCACTCAAGCTACCTCTGCATCCTCCCAAAAGGATGTAGTTGAAAAAGAGGGAATCAAACAGACTCTAGGGGCATCCTCTCAACATGATGTCTCTATTAAAAAGAACACTCTCCCCAGTGCACCTTGTAAATAGTATGCACCAACACTTGAACACATTCAAGTGTATGAAAGAAGTAATAAAGATGACATACACAGAGAGCACATTTTTTGAAGCTCCCTCTTCTATTCAGCGGGATCTGCCAACACTCAATCCTGAAATTACTAATCTTATATCTAAGATTTCTTCTTCATACAATGAGACACTTGAATATGATTCTCAAGTGTTGTTAAAATCAAGTGACATGGTTCATGAAACTATGCTCACCACCTAAGAACCATATTTAGTTGGTGAGAGGCTAAACTTCGGGGTAGACCTTGATGATACACAAACACAAGGGTTTCATCAATTTTTACTGAAGACCCTGTGGTAGTTACTCAAGCACCTTCATGTGCTAAACAATCTTTACAGATTGATAGGTTTGAGGGTAGTACTCCTAAGGGGAGCTATCTAAATCCTCTCCAATTCAATTGGAGGTTCCTCATGAAGGAACAACTCCCATTAAAACCCTAGCTGAGATTTCCTTAATAATTGAAGCTAGAAGTTCAATTGCCAATGGGCCTGTTATAGGGGAGGAAAGTCAAGTACATTCAAGTGCCAGCTATCTGTAAGAAGAGAAAGGGTTTGAGGCTATGGTACATGACAGTAACCTGGTCAAATCCCTGCCAATTTAATTAGAGGTTCCCATTATTGGTGAAGAACACACTATCACAACCACAGTTCCAACTGTTAGTCCAACTGTGGCATCTGTCACAAGTAATGTTCCTGAACCCAACCATCCACCTCAAACCCAACGGACATTCCTTCTACATCAAACTCTTCTCAACAACTCTTACACCTAATTTCCCAGTGGCTACAAGATGCTCAGGCTCAACCAATCACCATGAATAACCTTCTGGTAGATCAACTTTCTGGACTTGCCAACATCACACAATAGCTTCTTACAACAGACATATCCAATAAGGACTATCAAGTAATCTTACAAAATAAATGTTGTAGAAAACAGAAAATTATCAATGAAGCTAAACAAGATAACAACGTGGATGCTTGGCTAGACAAAGTGTTCAGTCTAGAGATGGATAAGGTTATGGCTAGGTTTAGGGAGGAGTATATAACCATCATGGGAAGCAATTCTAAAATCCTCAGTCCGCAAAAAGTTTATGATGCTGTTGCAGAGGTCTACAAGGCACAACTCAAAGCTTTTCACCTTATTGGTAAAGCATTTCAACAGACTCTGAACAATCATCAAGACAGAATTAGAAGATTGGTGAAGGACAAGCTAGATGACCTTATGCCTACTCAAGTTGAGATCAAGAATAAATTTCAGAAATTTGTTGATCAAATGGCAAGGTTTAATATGTCCAGCATGGAGCGAAGCATCAAGCAACTGAAGCAATCCTTTTTAGCTTTGCATGAATTTGTCCAGAATCATATTACAAGTAACAATGACACTAGGGTCAAAATGGATCAACTTCATCAAGCTAGATATGAACCATCTTCTATTTTAATACAAGGGATCAAAGAGACAGTTCAAGCTACTTTTGATACTGCTCTCTCTTCAAGTTCCCAACAACCTGCTTCTACATCAACAAATCTCCAGATTCAATCTCTACAATAGCAAGTTTCAACTCTCCAAGCCTCAAATGACTCACTCACAGCTCAGATCAATGTTCTCACTTCTCTAGTGCAGGATCAACAGAATGACATCAGGACCTTAGTAGTCCCACAAACATATTCAAATGCAGAACTAAGTTTCTTTGGGAGCTATCATGGGTTCCTTGAATGTTCCTTTACATGTTCCTTATTAAACTCATGTAATCACTCGGTGTATAAAGGCTGTATTTGATAATCTGTCAATTTTTATGTATTTGTTTGTAACTTGGGGTTAGTCTTGTTACCAGGCATGAATTTTTGATAAGCAATCTTCTCACAAATTGGGGGAGATTGTTGTGCAAGACATTCTTGTATTATAACAAGACTAAGTCACATTGACAGCCCTAAGATTTAGTTGTATAATAGTCTAAATCTGTATTTTATATTATATTACTTGAGTCTGTAAAATGTTAAAGTTCATACTGGAGTATTATTCTGTAAATAGTCTCAAGCCTAAAAATAGAACTCTGGAAGAAGATCAACAAGATCATGCCGCAGAGAAAAGGTGAAGAAGTTTGGAGTTGAATAAATTTGTTTTAAGAAAAATGTTCTAAGTCAAGATATCCACAAGTCACAGATCAAGTCATATAGAGAAGTCATTCGAGAACTACAAAATGATTTATCGAGAAGTCCAAAATGGCTTACAAAGAAGTCTTAGAGATATCAACAAGTCAAATGAATATGTGAAGATTGGAGATATCGACAAGTCAAATTATCATCAGAGATCTCAGAGATATCTACAAGTCAAAATGTATATAGAGATCTCCGAGATATCGACAAGTCATTTTTGCATATAGAGAACACAGAGATATCGACAATTCAAAATGAAGATATGAAGAGTGGAGACATCGACAAGTCAATTTCTCATTAGAGAACTCAGAGATATCGACATGTCTAAATGCATATAGAGATCTCAGAGATATCGACAAGTCATTTCTACATGCGGAGATTTGGAGACCTCAACAAGCCAAGTTCACTTATAAAGAACTCAGAGACCTCGACAAGTCAAAGACCCTTATAGAGAACTCAGAGATCTTAATAAGTCATTATACTTATCGAGATGTCAGTTCTCTATAGAACGAACCGGAGATCTCGATATGAACCTCAAGTACAGAATGCAGACAAGTTAAAGATTCAAGATTATCAATCAAGAAATGATCTAATCACTTAGACTGAAAAATCTATAAAAGCAGTTTGAAGAGTGCATGATCAAGGGCCAAGATTAGCTGACAAAGGAATGTCACAGACCTACAAGATTTGAAAGGATTCACTAAGCCAGAAATGGAAAGTTTTAGAGATAACATAAGGTAGGGTTCAGTACATCTTATTGCATTGTTGTGTAAACCCGTGTTTACTAATCTATAAATTAAACACTGGTCCTTTGTTTTTAAAGGTAACAAATAGATCTAATTTTTTTTGTATTCTCTCAAGGAAGAAGCTGAGTTCTTATATTCTTAAGAAACCATGAATTGTAGCAAGGCATACCTAATTTTAATACAAATTAAGTGAGTTTTGAAAAACTGTGTTTATTCTGCATATTCTTTATATTATGCTAAACATAGTATCTCTACAATTAAACTGCCTTTTTAACCACCTTCCAAATTGGTTTTAAAAAGACTAAAAATCAAGAAAACATAGTCACCCCTCCCTCTGTGTTGCACTCAATATCTAACAATAATGAATCAAACCAAATATTTTAGTATAAATATTTCAAAAATATTCCTTTTTTGAACCTTAAGGTAATATTTAAATATTTATCGATCAGTTAAACGTTTATTCTCTCAAATGTTATTTAATTTTTTTTAAATAACTCAACTTTTGTTATTTATGAAAACTCGAATAAATTTTATTTACCAAAATAATATTCGATACTTGAAAATAATTCAATTAAGTTCTGTCAACGAACTAGAGTTAGTTATAACATTATTTTATTTTATTTATTGATATTATGTTTATTATTTAAATCTCCCACTTCACACAATATATTTTCGATTATCCACTCTTTTATCACTTAACCATTTAAAACCATGTTAATGAAATATTTTTTTTTCAATTTAATAATCCTCTAGTCCGATAACATTTCAAAGTTCGACTTACTAACTAAAATTTAATTTCATGCTTATTATTTGTTTATTAAGTTAGGATCACACAAAAATATTATTTTAATATATCTCATATACAATTAAATTATTCTCTTAATATAAACTAATACCTGATTCAAGTAAAGTAAAAATACATCTAAAATATATATATATATTTTACATTCAAAAATAATTCAAAATACATTACTAATAAAATTTTCAAACAACTCAAATATTAAAACAAAATACACGCTATTCCCCCACCAACGCTTCTCTTACATCACCATCTTCCCCAACCCACTGCTCAACGACGGCAATGGCGACCACCGGCGGCAACCGCCATCCGTCGGTGGTCCGTCCAACTTCCGGCCACCACCAAACTTGATTTTTATTCCTTATTTACATTTATCATTCCCCGACTTATATATCTGCCCAAACTATTTTTTAGCCTGAATCTTCTTTCCGGCCAAATCCCCACCATCTCTCTCTCTCTCTCTTTCTCTCTCTCTCTCGCCCCTCCCTCTCCATCTCCTTCTCTCTCGCACACACTCTCTCCCCCCTCTCTCTCGTTTGTTCCCAGAAAATAACGTCACCACCACCGTCGGTGGTGGATTCTCCGTTTCCAGCCACCGCACCCAAACATACAAACACACTCCTTCCACACACATCCTATTCTAATTCACACTCTCTCAACCAAAACACACACGTTCATTCCCCCTCTTCTCCTACGTTCGGCAGACACCCGACACCACCAACGCCGCTGCTAGCCATGGTCGCCATGGGGCCCGTTCCGATGACACAATAGAAAATCCCAAAATATTTTCCAAGCCACCAATCCTTCTCCTACATCACCATCTTCTCCAACCCACTGCTCAACGGAGACCATGGCGGCTATCGACGGTGGTCCGTCCAACTTCCGGCCACCACAAACTCGATTTTTCTTCCTTATTTATATTTATCATTCCCCGACTTATATATCTGCCCAAACTATTTTTTAGAATTCAGCCCTGAATCTCATTTCCGGTCAAATCCCCACCATCTCTCTCTCCCTCCTCTCCCTCTCTATCTCCTTCTCTCTCGCACACTCTCTCTCCCCCGCTCTCATTTGTTCCCAGAAAATAACGTCATCACCACCGTCGGTGGTGGCTTCTCCGTTTCAGCCACCACATACACTCCTTCCACATACATTCTATTCTAATTCATACTCTCTCAACCAAAATACGCATGCTTATTCCCCCTCTTCTCCTACGTTCGCCGGACAGCCGCCACCACCAACGCCGCCGTTGGCCATGGTTGCCACGGGGCCCCGTTCCGATGACACAATAGAACACCCCAAAATATTTCCCAAGCCACAAACAATAAAAGCCCTTGAACAATTTTATCATACAACCTTAAACAATCAAACCCCCAAAATAATATTCAAACCCTAGATTTTTAGTTTTTGAAAAAAAAACATTTGGGCCCAAACCAAAAATAATATAGTACATAACTTTAATTTTTAGAGCTTTAATTAAGTTCTCAATTCAATTACTAAACAAGGCCAATTAAATAATCGAATAAACAAGGAATCCTAATATAGTCAAACTAGGTGGGAAAACCGCGCTTCGCGCGGTTTGGGAAAATAATTTTAGGAAATGCAAAAACAATTATAATTTATTTAAAACTATTTTACCAAGTATAAAAAATGAATACATTGTAATCTATACATGCAATTCCAACATAGAATTATAGATAGATTAAAAAAGGTATTAAACTTGGCTTGTAACTCGAAAATTTCATCAAAATTTAGTTAATATGTATAAAACCTAGAGCACAGTGATTCTTTCGAAATTGGCATAAATATTTTACTGAGAGTAACCAATCCTTATATTCAATTTCCAACAGCAATCAGTATGCATAAGGAAAAGCATTACCATACTACATTTAAAAGGTGCAAACAGGAGACTTCAAATTATTTGTGAGAGAAAAAAGGTGTCAAATTATGGACCATTATATTCAATATGAGAGAATAAAACATCTATGATAATTGTAAAAAGAATGAGGCTCTTGTTTTGTGAATAACTCCAATACTCTTCACTATCTCTTTTATTTGGCACCATATAATCAGTAAACCAGCACACTTGCACAAATATAGGTGCATGGCATGTCACTTCACTTGTAATATTTCCAACATAATTGTAATTTTTTTGATTAAAAAGCAAAATTAGTAATTGCACTATATATGCGTAAGTTAATGTTGAAAATCAAAGTTTTAATTTTATTGTTCACAATTCACCCAGACCCAAATATGTCTTGGAAAGTTAGAAGTTATGGCTAGTAATAAGAAGGTAAGGAGTGCATTGTTCTTAATTAAGTTCATTTATGCAAGAGCTAAAGTTTTGTAGAATCATATCCTGTATCATGAGGGAAGATACAATACAATTTTATCTATAATCACACATCACATATAGACAATAACTGGACACATTAAAAATAAGTACACTATATACACAACCGTAATCACTATTCAACTTTTCCCCATTCACTAAGCAACTTAGTCAATGTACTGAGTGAGAGAATTATAACTACCTACTTACCTGCAAATATTGAAGTCTTAGAAATTTTCACATCTTTTAACTTACAAAATTCTTTTTGAGAGAGATATACCACCTCTACGAGCTTTTTCTTTATAGATATTTCAAGCATTTCATTATCTCCGAGATTTTCTGAGGTTAACATGACTATTCACATTTTCTGTATCCATAACTGCCTCCCAGACATATTTATTTTTCACGCAATTTTGGAGATATCACACTTGCTTTAGTATATTTAATGTTACTTCCCTGTTCCCTCAAATAAAATTCATAATTTAATAATAGTCACTTTGCAAAATTAGCTTCCTTGTTACAATTACAGCTGAAGTTTCTCACCTTCAATGTATATGTTGGTAAGTCTTTTAAAGCGATAATAGCTTCAAGTGCGAGCTCACACTCTAATTGTGCCCTCGTAAACATTAGATTCTACGAACGTACAATTTAACAATGATTTTTAAAAAAAAATAAAAGAATAATAGCTCATATGCAACGAATGCATGATGATAGTTGGTATTAGCATGTAACAGTAGATACCACTGACATTAAATTGCATATAAGATGCTCGTTTGGCAAGCTTATGAGCGTCCCATATTTGAAAGGCAACCCATACAGATTATGAAATGTCGTTTCGTCTTCACTCAGAAAATCTTATAAGTGTGATCCTACCAAAGATGTTGGTTTCCCTGTAGGAATAGTGTGCAACTATAATTGTCATTTCAAACAACTTAAAAATATAAATTTAACAAATGTCCATAAGTGCCAGGAATGGAACAAACTAATACTGCAAAATCCAAATTACAAGCATTCATTCAATATATGCTCAGATTGTTTTTTTATGGTGCTCTACGATTTTGATATTATGTAGCTTTTTTTAGTGAATACCAAACCAGAGAGTAGAAGTTGCTTAATTGATCATTAGACTCAGTTGGAGCACCATGAGTATCTTGACTGACAAATTCATAGAAAGACCTCTGTTGCCTTTAGCTGGTCACTCCTCTCCTGCAATGTCTAACTTCAGATTGGAACTTGCCGTAGGAGAAGTGACTTTGGTGGTTTAAGTCCAGAAGAGGCAGTATTGCCTATGGGATTTGAGTTTGGTGCTGGGGTTCCAAAAACTATAGCTTATATCGGAACATTAAAAAAACAGATACATGAAAAATAAAATGTTAAGTTGATCATCACCGAATTTACTCAACAAAATTGGAGCAAAAAAAGTCACACAAAATTACGTGTAAAGTGTTATACAGAGGGAATACAAAAATTTGTTATAGTGTTTTCATCGTCATAGGTACAAATAGAGTAGTATAAGATGTAGATTTTATGAGATTATGAAACACAAGTATGTATGCATTTTTGAAGCTACTTTCTTAATAAGTGAACCATTATAACATAAAAATAAGAATACACCGTTATTTATAGCAGGCATCAGACTATAACTTGTGAATGACCATCAAACTGAATCTGTTATATATAAAACCAAGGGAAGCAAAACATCATCAAAACCAGTAATGAGATAATACCTTGATAGTGTCAACATCAGAACCAGTAATGAGATATGTTCATCCCCACAAGTGGAATAATCTACCCAATTGACACTTTTGAGATGGGCATCCAATGTGAAATTTATATTAGGAAAATCAAGATTATATATCTGCAGGAGAACACATTATATTACTTGTAAGCGAACTTATAAAATTGAACTTGCACCAACTTCAAAGACAATAAGTAGCATTCACTACTATAGGTGGTTCTACTCTACACAACCTAGCAGAAAATGGGTTAAAAAAATGTTTGAATGTAGGTGAATCAACTCTACACAACCTAGGAGAAAAAAATCATAACAAATTATTTATACATCTATCGAACCAACACAGTGGGCCTTGTAATTCAGTTCTTCAAGGCCAATGTACTGCAAAAATATGAGTGCACGCTAGCAAGACCTGAAACTTTAATTTAATAAAACTTGAAATACCCTGGGATCAATACCCTTTATGTCTCCAACAAAATATAATGAACAAATTCTTTACATGGAACGCCAAAATTTATAGATATGTATACAGCTCCCTAAGCGTGAACTTATATCGAGTACAAGCAACCCTGATTGAACCAAAATTCATCGCATGTATAAATTACATATATGGAGAGCTCATCCTTCTCTCAGGTCTCAGCACACCTTTTGTAATCACATAACTATTTTCAATAATTTAATAAACGGTTTTTGTGGTTGATTTGGTAGGCGGAGAGGCAAAAACTGAAGGGGTTTGGTAGATCGAAAGACAATGGTCTGAAATTGCTCATTTTAATTGACAAAAAATAGTATAAACTACAGTAAGGTTGTGAATGAGATACACTGGATTGGAAGCTGCTGAAAGCGTCACGTCACACACCCAAACAAAGAAAACCAAGAAACCATTAGCATACACTCCATTTCCTACAATAAATTAATGTAAAAATGTCAAGTATGTACTCTATTCTGTAAAAGAAATGAGCAATAGCAGAACGAATTTGTAATATACATTTGAAAAGTCGCAGGTTAAAACTACCACTTCGACTGTTTTAAATACATATCATTTTAAAGCAATCCGTGCAACCTTTAACTCTTGGAATGCTACCCAGTTGTGCACCAAACAATTGTTAACAGAATAAATTAGTTTACAAACGTAACACTTGAACATCGGTAATGGTAAAACTTATCCTCAATCCCCATTTAAGGAAGTATACCGCAAACATAAATGGTATCTACACCGCGATTTTAGAATCGAGAATAAGATATCAATGTCTCACTGCGATTTCAGGATTGAGAATAAGCTATCAATGTCCCTCAACCCTCATCTAATAATTAGTTGCAATGAATTTTTATAAGCATAGTAATTTTGGCTACACATTAATTTTTAGAAAAGAGTTGCACCAGACGAAGGAATGGTAGAGTGATGAATAAAGCGCTAGAGCATCACCTATTTTACAATTTTAATTTTAATGTAATGCAAAGAGGTGGTCACGCCTCTGACTGCCTAATTTCCATAATTGGTTTTTCTGGGCAACTATTGACTGCTCTGAGCATATATAATAAAATTTGTAAAAAATCTACAACTTATTACGTGAGCATCCAAAATCCAAACCGTAGCAGCCAAGAACATTATAATTACTAATAAGTATTTGTTATTATCTTCATAGCCATAGAGAATGAGTTTGTCATCAAGTTATTTGTTCGGAAACCAAGCATAAAATTGACTATTATTAATTAACTGGAATAGCAAAAAACAACTTGTAAATTATCACGACTACCAAGAGCATTCCAGGCCTGCCAGAAATCTCTCTAAATTTAGTTTAAATAAGATTCCTTACCATGAAGGAGTAAGCTGCCAGGGTTTAAACAGATTAAGTGGCTTGACAACAACCTGCATACAATAGCACTTAATAGAACTAAAAAGGAACAACAAAAACTAATTAATGTAGAGAGAATGCATAAAAAGGGATCAGAACATGGATATTGTAAGCCAAGTCCACAACTATTGCTTGCTAAATAATACAAAAAAACAATAGATAATGGCAAATAACATTACCTTGACTATTTGAAAATTTACTCCACACAAATGCAATTAAAAAGATCATATATTTGACCAAAAAAATATTCATTCCCTCACGTGAACAACCTATTATAGTACTATTCTGCTAAGAGAAGTAAATATAATTAGTGCAGACTTTTAGAAGTTTATATAATCTGGGGTTTTTAAGTTGCAAGGGCCACTCATCGATTATACACATGATTTATAGTTCTTGGTAAAAGCTTGTGAATCAGCATGATGAGCATCATATCAATGAACTATAATTACATCATCCAATTACCATAGAAGAATCAGGCAGGGGCTACTTTTTGCAGAAAAAATACACTAAGCAGCACATACAGGGAAGTTCTTGGGAGCAAAAGAGCGCAGGAAGCCGTGTTGGATTTTAAAGCTAACTCGGCAGTACCATGCCTCATACGAGCATACCACCATAGCAAATCTCACTGCACACCATGTCTCTTGTAAACTTCAATCACCACCTCTCCTAAACTTCATTAACTCCCAAATAATAGTTTAGTTGTGCCCTGCAATAAGTTCAAAGAACCAAAAACAAACACCGATTAACACTTAAGCAGTGAGCAGAAAAAGGAACTGAACTTAAATCGTCTAAGCCAAGCCCCCAATAATTGATTGTTATTTTGACATAGGCTTAACCAAACAATCATACCAGATTATTTACCAAACAATTATACCTTTATAGAACCAACAGAAATGGAGCTATAATCCAGTTTTTTCACTTTGAATCCAATGGCTCTACAACACATTTCAATGGCCCTATAGTGAAATTTTCTAGTTTGAATTATCATTACAAAAGAGATCATCACAAAGGTCTTATATAATCCGTGATTATAAGACAAATATACGAAAATTGAAAAAAAACAACTAAATTCGGTGACGGAAAATCAAAGCAAATGCATATCATGCATCATACAACAGAAACACAGCTCTCTATATGCAAATTGAAATTGGGCAAAAAATAAACCTCATTTCTAAAAACTTTCTCCACTCTCCCGATAGTCTAGCTTTTGCAATGCATAACTGCAAATACATTAATAAGTAAACAGGATCACGGCTAATTGAATTCAATTCTGAAGGCCAAAAGTCTAAAATTAATTAAGTGTGGGAGGTGAGAAGTCAAAAAGTTTGAAACTTACAGGATTGCGAAAGACGGGAAATGCTTGAAATTAGTAAAAATGTTTTGGAGGATGCTCAGCCATGCCACATCATACACCCGTGATTTTGCTTTATATAGATATATAGATTGATTACCCCTAACTAATACAAATACACATATTATAAAAGTAATTCATAAATTGAGACATTTAATGCTACTAGTCATACAAACAAGTAAAAATAAATTACCCAATAAGGGGATTGGATTAAACAACTTTTCTTATTATTAATATCTACCCAAGATTTCACTTCTCACTTCTTTTGAAACCCCTTGATTGGCACCTTATCTACTAATTACTTAATTAATCTTCAATCCTCCTCTAATACCCTTACTAGTGCATTTTTGGTGTGTGAGTAAATGAGAGTGGGGAGTGATTTATGCCTAATTTTGAAAGAGTAGAAATTATTTATATTAGTAAATTTCTAGGATGTTCTAAAAATTTCTAGAGAAGTCTAGTAGAATAATTAATAAAATAAAATAATTAAATTAACTATTAAATAATATGATTAATGAGTATTCACTACACTTCTCTATACAATTTAATTAATATCCATTTTCATTAGAGCTTTTTTACTTTAAGACAACATGTATTAAATATATAATTTTATCACTTGAAACATTTTCAAATAAAATTTACAATTTAAAATAATAAATATTCAATTCCTTTGCCAAAACCAAATAATTACTAATTAATAGTTATCACGTAATTTTTAAAAAACCTAATGAAATACCTAATACAGATGATTAAGTGGCCAATGAATAATAACTTTCTAAATTCTCAAAATATGAAATAATAAACGCATGAAAATAATCCGGATACATTATATCATTTTCACTTCAAACAACACTAGTATATGTGAAAATAATCATGAGAAATCCCACAAATATTTTAAATAAAAATTTATACATGGAATAATAATAATAATAATAATAATAATAATAATAATATAATCTCCAAACTAACACTTATAGAATAATTTAACTATATACACACAAAATTTATACTTTTTAGAGAAAATTAAAATTATGATAAAAGAACATAACTGAAAGTAATTTAACAATTTTCAATATTCTCGATTATAAATATATGCTTTATAATGTTATTCGCACTCGCGCTCCTTAAGATTACAATAGTAGGCATTCTAATAATTAATATTAAGAATTTAAAATTTTAAAATAAAGCAATTTAATAATTCACTTTCCTAAAATTTTTGCCGGTGGTACAAACTTGAATCATTGCATAACTCGGTTTAGGTAATATCGGGTCAAAAGTCGGGTCAATCGGGTAAAATCGGATCTCTGGGCTCAAAAACTGATTCATACTTTCCGTCGATAAAACCATCGCCATTGCCTCTTTCATATCCCTTTCTTCTTTCAATTTTATTTGGGTCGCTGGAGTTACGTGGAAGATGCGTGGAAGAGGTGACCGGAAAACTAAGGAGTGGAAAAAATTCAAAGGAAGCTCAAGACCTAAAAAAGAGAAGAAAAATAAAGAGAGTCACAGACAAAATTGAGTTATGCTAGATCGACTTCATGGCCACTCATTTCTTGAAAATTTTATAATGTTTTATTGAAATATTTAGTTTTTAACTTCTTGTTTGTTCTAAACATTGGTTGTTGTGTTATGTTATAGGATTTTTGTATATTTCACATGAATGTTTGTAATGATTATTTTATGTACATATAATTATATATTAATATTAAATTACTTCTGATTTTTATACCGATTAAATCCCGATTCACCGATTAATCCTTATAAGGTCACATGACCAATCTTCCCCGATTATTAATTTCTGTAATACTGGGTTTAAGTAGTTGACGAAATGGTAATAAAAAATTATCAAAAGAAAATAAGGAATGTTAAACTCACAATGACGATTGATAACTTAAATTTTGGAGTTTGAATCATATAAACTAATGGAAGAAGTGTAATATCCAACATTTTCTGAATTTATGATTATTATTACTTGAGTATTATGTGTGAGTTTTCTGAAACAGAAGGAATAAAATTGTGAACAATTTTTCTGTTGGATGAGTTCGTGTCTTTATACCGCTAAATGTGCTAATTGAGGGTTGTATATCGATTCCTGTTGGATTGTGAAAGTATTTAAATTGCTTTTACTATTTTCAAATTTTTATTTGAAAAGCGGTCATTTTATCGATATTAGTAAATTTTGTTTGTTTTAAAATTTTAGTAATCGAGTGGATATTTATCCACGATAAAAATTATATTTTCTATCTGATCCGGGTTCACCTTGTTATTAAGTGAGTTATCAAAACATTCAAAAATAATCTTTCACGACTATTTTATTATGTGTTAAACAAAATGTTGTGTATTTTATTTTACGAGAGTTTATAGGTCATAAATATTACGTAATATTTGTTATTTGTGGTCCCATATGGATTAGTATATTTTCAGATATTTTTATGTGTTAAAAATGCAATTATATGAAATTATATGCTAATTGGTCGTGTGTCTATTAGCGTTTATTGTGTGTTGCATGTTTTGTCTTGTTTTGCGTGCATTTGTATATATTATACTGGTTTTCGGGGTTTATTTGTAATTTGCAAAATGTTTTTGTTTATTAATATTATCGGATCGGGGCCCAACCGGGAAATTAAAGTCCACAAAATTTGATTTTTTTTATAAAGTCAAAGATATTTCGAATATTCAATGTTCTTGCATATTTTGAATAATCATAATTTTTGGGGAATTTTGGCGTCATTATTTGATTTATTTAAAATAATATTTTCAAAAGTTATTACCTGTAATTTATTATTTTTGGGCTAGTTATTTTAAATTTCGAGATCGGGACATCGTTAAGTGATCTTTCGGGTATTAATTTTCCAAATTCATAAATAGCCGAAATTAAAATTTTAAATTTTAATAAAATCAAATTATTTCAGATATTACCAAAATTTCTGGATAAGCTTTGTGGGTGAGGGATTCGTTATTCATCTTTATATTGTGATTCCAGGAGCTATGGTGATCCATTGTTGAGGTTCAGTCTATCAAATTGAAGTTCTCTTCGAGTTCGTTATTTTGATACCGATATCATCGAATAAGGTTGAGTATCTTGTAAAATCGTTGTTCACCGAATTTGGGATCTGAAATATGATGACTATTGGATGTTCTTGATGCTATGAATAGATTTATATGCTGATTTAGAGTCGATTTATACCAATTTTATGTTGGTTCTATTGCCCAAATGATAAAGTCGAGCTTTTGGGTTTAATCGATTTTAGTTTTTAATTTTCCGTTTTATATGCTGATTGTTTGAGGATTATAATGATATTATTAGATTAGTTACTGATAGGGATAAAATAAACCTTGACTTTGTTGTAATTATACATGGTTTAGGCTACAAGGCCCATTAAGAAGATGTATGAACTTCAGACCAAGAAGGTCAACACATTGATCATGCCCGATGGACCAGATCAGGCCTGATGGAACAAAGAAGACCCAAATAGCCCTGAATATTTACTATTTTTGTAGTTGATAAATATGGGAAAAATTAGCTATTAAGATAAGTTCTAATGAGGATATAAGTCCTTGTAGAATAGCTTCCAAGGGACCTAATTGGATAAGGAATCAGTTTCCTACCTCCTAGGACTCCAAAGTCCATTCTAATTCAGAGACTTGCCCACCAAGTCTCCTAACTCTAATCCAATTCAAGGATTCGCATCATATGTATAAGGGGCCTCACCCCTCCAATTAGAACTACGTTTTTTGGTTTGATTCTCTAATTCGCAGAGATACGTAGTAATAAATACAGCAATTAATACACCCTGGTTTTTAATCCCGGACCTTAGTAATAAATACAGCAATTAATACACCCTGGTTTTTAATCCATAACATTTGGCGCCGTCTATGGGAAAGCATAACAATAACCATGGTGAGAACACGGAATGGAAATAGCGCCCTAAAGGGACTCCAGCTGCAACAACTCAAGCGATTTCGTCAACGGTGGAGATACCCCCACACTCGTCCTATGCCTCTACCCAAGGAGGAACCCCGATAGGGGCAACTGAACCTCAGCCACAAGGGACGATTCCCTCGTCTCCACAAGGGACGAATTCCCAACTTTAGCAGCTACATATGCCTGTGAATTCTTGACCTGTTGGGTATGAGTATTCAACTGTTGTGACCATTAACCCCCTTATGGAATGCCCCTCTACCCCGAGGTTGGAGGAAGTGAACATGCTAATCGGAGTAAAGCACAAGGGCAGATGCCCCAATATATATGTGGTTTGGCTCCTATCCCAGAGGATCAAGAATTTTCTGGCCCTTAGACTGAGAGAGACTTCGAATTTTCGGATGATGATGTGGCCCCAAGAAGGAGGCGTGATGGCAAAGAACTGATGCGTGATGATGGCCAGCGTCCTAGGAGCACCCGAGGGACGAATCCCCAAGAAATGAAGGAGAGAATCAAGGGTCACGAGGCTGAGATTCAAAAGCTGAAGCGTGACCCGGAGGCGCACCTGACCCCCAGACCCCCAGTACCACTGAGGAGGAGAAATCTTCCTCCAATCATAGACCTGGATGGTCCACAGCAAAGAAGGGTTGTTGTCCCAAGGGCTGATCCAAGGGATCTTCTGCCCCTAGGAGATCCTAACGATCCCACTCCACTGTTTATTGAAGAGATAATGAATACCCATATCTTAAGGAAGTTTAAAATGCCCACCATCAAAGCTTATGATAGCACTGGACACCCCGCTAATCATGTCAGGACATTCTCTAATGCACTGTTGCTGCAGCCCGTGAATGACGCTATTAAGTGTCTAGCCTTTCCTCAAACCTTGTCGGGAATAGCTCAAAGATGGTACAGCCGTTTGCCTCCGAATTCTATTGGGTCCTTCAGAGAGCTAAGTCAAGCTTTTATTAAGCAATTCATCAGTGGGAGAGTGCATGAGAAAAGTTCAGCATCCCTCATGAGCATTGTGTAGGGAGCAAAAGAGTCCTTGAGAGACTATCTGAATCATTTTACCAAGGAAGCTTTGAAGGTCCCAGACCTTGATGACAAGGTAGCTATGATATCACTGCAACAGGGAACTAGGGACGAGTTCTTCAAGATGTTATTATCCAAGCTCCCCCCTGAAAGTATGTTACAGCTCCAAGACAGGGCCGGGAAGTACATCAAAGTGGAGGAGAGCATGAGGAAGACAGTAGTGAATAACGAGCCCGCTGGTGGCAAGAAGCGAAAAACTGATATGAAATATATTGCTAAGGACAAGTATCCTAGAACTGAGCAAAGCAATGATTCAACCCCGAAGAAGGGAGGACCAGGACAAAAGTTCACTGAATATAATAAGTTGAATGCTCCTAGGAGTCAGATCTTGATGGAAATTGAGAAGGATAGATATGTTCGCTGGCCTAAGCCCTTGAAGGCTGATCCCACCAAGCTGGATAAGAGCAAATATTGCATATTTCACAAGGATGATGGCCATGACACCGATGAGTGTAGACAATTGAAGGATGAAATAGAGTTACTCATTCGAAAAGGGAGGTTGAGCAAGTACACTGGAGATGGAGGAAATAGGAATAACAACGGAAGAAAGAATTTTGATGATAGTAGGAGGGACCAAGACGATTAGGGGCGAAATCCCCAGCCTAGGGGACCGGTGATAAATGCAATCTTTGGAGGACCACGACCCCGAGGGCCTGTGATAAATACAATTTTCGGAGGATCAATTGCTGACGATTCATCCAAAAACTCAAGGAAAGCATATACTAGAGAAGTTATGCATATCGTTGGGGAAGCCCCGAAGAGGGCTAGGACAAGAGTGACAATAGCATTTGATGATTCTGACTTGGAGGGTGTGAAATTTTCTCATGATGATCCACTGGTTATAACACCAATAATAGGGAATAGCCCGGTGAAAAGGGTCCTTGTGGATAATGGTGCCTCAGTGGACATTTTGCTCCATGATACCTTTTTAAGGATGAGTTACAACGATTCTCAATTAACACCGACCGATATGTCGATATATGGATTCACAGGATTGGAGTGCCCCGTGGAAGGGATAATTAAGTTTCCAATGACCATAGGTTATAAACCAAGACAAGTAACACAGATGTTGGACATTATAGTGGTAAAGGCTGGATCAACTTACAATGCAATCATGGGAAGAACATGAATACATGCTTTCAAGGAAGTCCCTTCTTCCTACCATTCAGTGATAACGTTTCCCACCCGGAATGGGATTGAAGAAGAGAGAGGAGATCAAAAGATGACAAGGAGTTGTTATGTGGCCTCTCTTAAGGTTGATGGAGTTGGGGGGCAGGTTCTGCCTATTGATGATCTGGATATCCGTGAAAATGATGAGAAAAGAGGGAAGCCAGCAGAAGACTTGGTTCTGATTCCATATCAGCTGCTGACCATGCAAACACATCACTATTTCCTTGCAAAAATTTCACTAACTTCCCTCTAAGGGGCTCCTCTAATGTGGCTCCAATGAAAGTCATCTTCTCGGGATTCTCAGGGTCTAAAGGAACCGAAACCAATTCTTCTGCTGGCCTTCCTCTATTCTCATCATTTTCTCGAACATCCATATCTTCAATAGGAAGAACCTGCCCCCCGACTCCATCTGCCCTCAAAGAGGCCACATAACAGCTTCTAGCCATTTTTTGATCTCCTCTCTCTTCTCCAATCCCGTTTCGGGTGGGAAACTTTATGACTGAATGGTAGGAAGAGGGGACTGCCTTGAAGGCATGTATCCCTGTTCTCCCCATGATAGCATTATAAGTTGAACTAACCTTTACCACCATGAAATCCAGCATCTGCGTTGCTTGCCTTGGTTTCGTACCTATGGTGGTCGGCAATTTGATTATCCCTTCCACAGGACATTCTACTCCAGCAAATCCATATATCGGCATGTCGGTTGGTGTCAACTGAGAGTCGTTATACCCCATCCTTAGAAAGGTGTCATGGATCAAGATATCCACAGAAGCACCATTATCCACAAGGGCCCTCTTAACCGGGCTATTTCCTATTATCGGTGTTATGACCAGCGGCCCATCATGGGGAAACTTCACACCCTCTAGGTCGGAATCATCAAAAGCCAACGTTACTTCTGTCCTGGCCCTCTTCGGGGCTTCTCCAACAATATGCATAACCTCCCTAGTATATGCCTTTCTGGAATTTTTGGAAAATCCAGCAGCAGTTGGACCTCCAAAGATCGTGTTTATCACAGGTCCTCGAGGGCATCGCGTCCTCCAAAAATTGCATTTATAACCGGCCCTCTGGGTTGGGGATTTCTCCCCTGATCGTCTTGGTCCCTCCTATGATCTTCAAAGATCTTCTTTCCATGATTATTTATGTCCCCTCCATCTCCAGTATACTTGTTCAATCTTCCTTTTCGAATCAAAAACTCAATTTCATCTTTCAATTGCCTACACTCATCGGTGTCATGGCCAACATCTTTGTGAAACCTGCAATACTTGCTCTTATCTAGCTTGGCGGGATCAGCCTTCAAGTGCTTAGGCCAGCGAATATCTCTATCTTTCTCAATCTCCATCAAAATCTGACTTCTAGGAGCATTCAACTTAGCGTATTCAGTGAACTTTTGCCCAGGTCCTCCCTTCTTGGGGGTTGAATCAGGGTTTTGTTCGGTTCTAGGATATTTTTCCTTTGCAATATATTCTAAATCAGTTTTCTGCTTCTTGCCTCCAGTGGGCTCATTACTTATTACGGTCTTCCTCATACTTTCTTCAACCTTGATATACTTCCCTGCCCTCTCTTGGAGCTGCAACATGCTTTCAGGGGGACGTTTGGCCAAGGACATCTTAAAAAACTCGTCCCTAGTTCCTTGTTGCAGTGCTATCATGACTACCTTATCATCAAGGTCCGGGACTTTTGAAGCCTCCTTTGTGAAACGATTCAGGTAATCTCTTAAGGATTCCTTAGCTCCCTGCACAAGACTTATAAGAGATGCTGAACTTTTCTCATGGACTCTTCCACTGATGAATTGCTTAATAAAAGCCTGACTTAATTCTATGAACGATCCAATAGAGTTTGGGGGCAGGCGACTGTACCACCTTTGAGCCATACCCGACAGGGTTTGAGGGAAAGCCCGACACTTTATAGCATCATTCACGGGTTGCAGCAGCAGTGCATTAGAGAATGTCCTAACATGATTAGCGGGGTCTCCCGTGCCATCATAGGCTTTGATAGTGGGCATCTTGAATTTTATTGAGATATGGGCATTCATTATCTCTTATGTGAAGGGTGGAGTTGGATCATCAGGATCTCCAAGGGGAAGGAGATTGCTTGGATCAGTTCTTGGGACAACAGCCCTTCTTCGTACCGGACCATCCAGGTCTATGACAGGAGGAGGATTTCTTCCCCTAGGAGGTATCTGGGGTCTGCTGGACTGGTGAGCCTCCAAATCATGCCTCAGCCTTTGGATTTCAGCCTCATGAGCCCTGATCCTTTCCTGCACTTCTTGGGGATTCGCCCCTGGGGTGCTTTGGGGGCGTTGCCTTCCATCGGCCACTGGCTCTTTTATAGGACGCCTCCTTCTCGGGGCCACTTCATCATCCGAAGATTCGGAGTCTCTCTCAGTGTAAGGACCAGAAAATTCCCAATCCTCAAGAATAGGACCCAAACCTCGTATATAGGGGGCGACTGCCCTCGTGCTTTACTTCGCCCAGCATATCCGCTTCCTCCAACCTCAGGGTGAAGGGGCATCCCATAAGGGGGTTAGTAGTAACAATAGTTGAATATTCATACCTGACGGGTCGAGAATTCACAGGCATATATACTTGTTAAACTTGAGGATTCGTACCTTGAATAGTCGGGGGAGTTGTCCCTTGTGGCTGAGGTTGAGTTGCCCCTATCTGGGCTTCCCCCTGAGTAGTTGCATAAGTTGAATGGGGAGGAACCTCCACGATTGACGAAATCACCTGGGTTGTCTCTGATGGTGTTCCTTCCTCTAGAGCTCTAATTGTTCTCCGTGTTCTCGCCATGGTTGTTGTTGTGCTTTCCCACAGACGACGCCAAATGTTATGGATTTTTAACTAATATATATGATTGATGTGTTTAATAATAAGGAACGTGAGCTTCAAGGCTCGATTTGACTGCTCTTGTGTTTCGTGACTCGATCTGCCTTACAAGATGCCTACGTACCTTGCTAATTGCCAAGGATCAAGTCAAAAAACATAGTTCTGATTTGTGGGGTGAGGCCCTTTATATAGATGTTGGGAGTCCTTGAATTGGACTTGGTATAGGAGACTTGGTGGGCAAGTCTCATAATTAGAATGGACTTTGGAGTCCTAGATAGTAGGAAACTGATTCCTTATCCTTTTAGGTCCCCTTGAGGCTAATCTATAAGGATTTATATCCTTATCGGGACTCTTCTCAACAGCTGATTTTTCCCTTATTAATTAATTACAAAATTAATTAATAATCAGGGCTTTTGGGCCTTCTTTATTCCATCAGGACTGATCTGGTCCATCAGGCTTAACCTTTCTGGTCTGAATGTCATATATCTTTTTATTGGGCCTAGCAGTCCACACCTTGTACAATTAATGCAGTAAATAAATCATGCTATTATAATTTATTTATCCCTATCAATATGGCAAGGAAATTAGGCATTTCGCTTAGAAGGCTCAGAATCCTCTCCAGAGCTGCTGCCAGAACTATCTTTGGAGTTCTCCTTGGAAGTTTCCTCAGTTGGCCCATCAGAAGCTTCCTCGGAAGACTCTGAAGAAGTCCCCTCCGAAGTCTCTTCAGGTGGATCTTCAGTCACAATCGACTGGGGAGTTTCCTTTGAAGGCTCCTCCACCCTGGCTTCCTTAGCGGTAGGGGCAGGTTCTTCTTCAGAAGAGGATTCATATTCCCCTAAGCTAGACTCTATCTCCTTCCTCTTCTGACCTTGGCCTTGGCTCCCCGATGGCGCTCTGATTGAGGAGGCAGAAGTACCTTCCTTAATGAGATCAGCTAGCTTGTCAGCGACACCTCCAAGAGTTGGAACTTGTTGAGGACAAGGGAAGAGAGCTTTCTCAAAAATCTCAGGAAACTCATCCTGGATAGCCTCTATAGCAGCATCCCAGCCTTCCTTATAGCTAACCGGGTGAAGGAGGGAGTCGTGCTCCACCATCAAATCTTTAAACTCCTGTGTGTCCATCCAGGAATCAAAGGCTTTGTCCTTTTGATTCTTGAGGATCACTATCTCAGCCCGGACTGTTTTTAGATCAGAAGTTGAGGCGGCAAGTTGGGCCTTGAGGTTCTCAACTTGCTGGTTGGCCTCCTTCAGTTTCTTGCTTGTGTCCTCTAAACCAACCTTCCAAGCCTTAGCTTGGTGAAGCACCCCTTAGAAATGGTCGTTTGCCTAGAAGAAATAAGAGAAAGTGAGAAAAGGAGAATCATAATAAAAAGCAGTAGTAGCGAAAGATAAGAAATATACCGTCGCTAAGGCCTGAGCACTGAAAAGCTCATTAGCCTCCAAGTCCTGCTGGAGGACAAGGTCGTGGTAGTCTACCGGGGAAATAGACTGAATTGACCATTCATTGGCATGTTTTGTATTTCCAATGATCGAGTCCTTTCCCCGGATTCCCCAGGCGGGTTGGAAGAAGGCCCCTGGTTTCTATTTCGTACGCAAGGGTTGGCTGGGGCCTTCTTCGTCCCCTTCCTTTGTCTGAAGCAGGAACTCTGGGAAGTGATCCCCAAGACGCGGGTCCTTGAAGACCTTTCCAGTACGCTTCATCCTGGTTGTTTCCAGGTCCTCAAGCTTGGTAGCCTCTTCGATCCTCTCAGCCACTACACAAATTAAAGAAAAAGGAATTGGAAAGATAATAAAGTAAAAGGCAAGGGCAACAGAAAACAACTAAAAATGAAGGAAATATACCTTGCTTAGGAATGGGAGAAAAACCGTGTTCCACAAGAACCGTCTCTCTAATAAGGTCTCAGGAATGGGACGTCCCATTATCTTGGGTAAGGAGATTAAAGGTCTTAGCCTCCTCCTCAGTCAAAACGATGTTGTTTGGACTCCCATCAACAGCTTGCCCAAAGGACGAGTGAAAAAGCGTCCCCTAGTCGCCGCCTTCCCAGAGGACATAGAGAAACTCTTTCTTCCACCCCAAGTTGTTATCATGGATGGACTTCCCATTCACTATGTGAGGAATGGTGGGGCGCTGGTTCAGAGAAACCCATCCTGGATTCTTATCGGGGCTATTCTTGAACTGAAAGATCTTTCTAAACACGGCGCCCGAAGGAGGTACGTCATGCTTGGCGCATTGTGACAAGTAGCAAAGGATCAACCTCCAAGAGTTTGGAGGGAGTTGGCAAGGGCTGATGCCCACATCTGCTAGAAAAACTAGAATAAAAGGATGAAAAGGAAGTCTGATACCTCCCCTCAAGGTGTCCCTAAAGACACATAAGGAGTCCTTTTTCTAGTGGCAGGCCCTGTCGGCCGGACCTGCGAGAACAAGCTTGTACGGCTCCTTGATCTTGAAGAAAGATCTCATCTTGTCCAACTCTTTTGGATCCCAAAAAATATTGACATGATCAAACACATCCAGATGAGTGTCGGACGGATACTCGTCCCCTCAGGTGTTGATCATATCAATCAAGGAATTATACCTTGACCATATGGGGAACTCGTTCGACTTTTTGGCCACGTTCATCTTGGCCAAACGGGTTAATCTCTTATCCGTCATCTGAAGAAAGCAGAAAAGAAAACAATGTTTAGACACAAACTTTATACATATAGAGTGCATAAAAACAAATAAAGTAAGAGAGTATCTATCTAACCTAAAATAATGCTGGAAAAAAGGGTTGGTTTGCTAGAAAGAAAGCTTCAAGGAACTAGAACTCCGACCTATAGTTATCCTTAATCCTCCAAGACTTTGAGAGAAGATGAGAGGAAGAGAATTGAGAAATGAGAAGTGAGGACTGAACAACTCCACTCACTCCTTTATATGGAAAGGAGGGGAAGATGAAGGGACAAAAATCCCATTAAGTGGAGGCCCAAAAGCAAAAGCCCAACTTCCAGAACCTTCCAAAGGAATATTGAAAGTTTTCAGAGAAAACCGGAAGGCTCTCGAAGGTTCGATCAGGATTTAGGCCTAAACCTAGGCCCAAATCCAAATGGGATTAGGAAAAGCCCAGGCCCAAATCCAAATTGGATTAGGAAAAGCCTAGGCCCAAATCCAAATTGAATTAGGAAAAGCCCAGTTCAATAAAATTCCTAGTCCTAAGAAAGACCAGGATTGAAGTCGAATATGAGGTCGTGAATCCAGTTCGAAGTTTTTCAAACAAGAGCCTGCATCAATTTGACCAGGATTGAAGTCGAATATGAGGTCATGAATCCAGTTCGAAGTCTTTCGAACAAGAGCCTGAAAGATACCCATCAATTTGACCAGGATTGAAGTCGAATATGAGGTCGTGAATCCAGTTCGAAGTCTTTCGAACAAGAGCCTGAAAGACACCCATCAATTCGACCAGGATTGAAGTCGAAAATAAGGTCGTGAATCCAGTTCGAAGTCTTTAGAACAAGAGCCTAAATAACCCCCCCCCCCCCAAGTCAATCATGATTGAGCATGAAATATGAACAGACCTCTACCAGAATCTTGATCGAGATCCAGGTCGTCAATTATGCTCGAAATTGTTCGAACATAAGCCAAAAGATGACCTGTATTTCGAACAGCATCCAGGTCGATAAATCGACTAAGATCCCGATCGAAATCTAGCTTATGAATCCTAGTCGTAATTATTTGACCAGGCTACAAGAACTGGCCAGAATTTCGACCAGCATCCAGGTCGATAAATCGCCTAAGATCCTAGTCCAAAAAGGGCTAAAAATTGGAAAAAACCTAAAAATGAGAATAAATTCCCAGAAACTAGGGAAAAATCCCAAAAAATAAGGGAAGTCTGAATGAATGAATTCTAAGGGCAAAAATTATTATAAATGTGTGGGTCGCTCCACACTTTACGAAAAAAGGATACCTTGTAAAGGATAAAGTGAACTTAACTTCAGCGAAATCTAATACGATTTCCCGGAAGTTGGGGGGCATATGATATCAATAAAATAAACCTTGAGTTTGTTGTAATTATACATGGTTTGGGCTACATGGCCCATTAAGAAGATGTATGAACTTCAGACCAAGAAGGTCAACATATTGATCAGACCCGATGGACCAGATCAGGCCTGATGGAACAAAGAAGGCCCAAATAGCCCTGAATATTTACTATTTTTGTAGTTGATAAATATGGGAAAAATCAGCTATTAAGATAAGTTCTATGAGGATATAAGTCCTTGTAAAATAGTTTACAAGGGACCTAATTGGATAAAGAATCAGTTTCCTACCTCCCAGGACTCCAAAGTCCATTCTAATTCAGAGACTTGCCCACCAAGTCTCCTAACTCTAATCCAATTCAAGGATTCCTAACATCTATATAAGGGACCTCACCCCTCCATTAAGGCATCTCATAAAGACAGAGTTAAGCTACAAAACACGAGAGCAGCCATTAAAGGCCTTGAGCTCTCGAACCTTAGTAATAAATACAACAATTAATACACCCTAGTTTTCAATCCATAACAGTTACGTTGTTAGCTTTGTTTTGTGATATAGAACATCGAATTTGGTTATGAAATGAGTGATTTCGTGTTTTGGTAGATTTGTCGAGTTAATGATGATATGTTTATGTTAGGGTGTTAAACGTGTTCGTGGTTTAATTTTGTGCATAACCCAACAAAAACCTGTGTATTATGGTTTAATTTTGGCATTTTATGGTTGTCAAATGGTCACCGAATTCCGGTCAAGTTTGTCGAAGAAGATGATCGGAATCTGGGCATCATTGTTGTGTTCTTGGCAAGCATTCATGCCAAGAACTTGTGATCTTTAAAACCCTAACTACACTTCAGAATAATATTTTTAGACCTAAACTTTTATAAAAATTCTAAAATATGGTTTTAAATCCAAAAATTTAATTTAATTAATTATTTCAAATAATTAACTAAATTAAAATATATTCTTTTACTTTTTAAAAATATCCTAATTTGATTTAATTATTTATGTTATAGTTAATTATTTATTGATCTAAATAGTTGCTTAATTCGTTTAA